>NC_091435.1:75673771-75938830 GCF_964237555.1 Oryctolagus cuniculus | reverse complement strand
GCAACCTGTGAACTGTGTCTTTCTAGTCATAACACCTTTTCATTGGTAAACTAAAAGTTAGTGCCTTGGAGAGAAAGATTTGGTCTGAGTGTCCAACTCTAATTCTCTTTTCCTTCTTGGCCTGTCACCTGCACCCTTCCTTTCACTATCTATAATAAATAAATAAATGAACAGCAGAATTTTACAGTGTAGAGGATTTTAGTGAGTGACCCTAGTAGGTGAAGAGTTTTGCCAGCAGGGTGGCATAGCAGGTTAAGCCACTGCCTGCAACGCCTGCCTCCTATATGGGCACAGATTTGAATCCTGGCTGCTGCTCTTCCAGTCCAGCTCCCTGCTAATGGCCTGGGAAAGCAGCAGAAAATGGCTTAAGTGCTTGGGCCCTGGCACCCACATGGGAGACCCAGAAGAAGCTCCTGGCTCTAGTCATTGTGGCCATTTGGGGAGTGAACCAGCACACGGAAGATTTCTCTCTCTTTCTCTGCCTTTTTTGTCTCCCTCTCTCTGTAACTTTGACTTTCAAATAAATAAATATATTTTAAAAAGTAAAATTGAGAAACTATTTTATTGATATTTCAACTTGTAATACTTTCCCTCTATCTCCAATTGACTACTGATGATGTTTATGTCTTAAATCAGCCCTAAGCTAAGGATTTTTTTTTTTTAACTTTTATTTATTCTTTTGAGGGCCAGAGTTTCAGAGAGAGGGAGAGACAGAGAGAGAGGTCTTCAATCCACT
Organism: Oryctolagus cuniculus; assembly: GCF_964237555.1. Taxonomy (NCBI): domain Eukaryota; kingdom Metazoa; phylum Chordata; class Mammalia; order Lagomorpha; family Leporidae; genus Oryctolagus; species Oryctolagus cuniculus. The sequence goes on along the minus strand of NC_091435.1, from coordinate 75,938,094 downwards.
GGTTCACTCCCCATATGGCTGCAATGGCTGGAATTAGGCCAATCTGAAGTCAGGAGCCTCTTCCGGGTCTCTCATGCAGGTGCAGGGACCCAAGGACTTGGGCCATCTCCTGCTGCTTTCCCAGGCCATCAGCAGGGAGCTGAATCTGAAGTGGAGCAGCCAGGATTTGAACTGGCACATAAATGGGATGCTGGTGCAGCAGGCGGAGGTTTAATCTGCTATGCCACAGCACCGGCCCCAGCTAAGATGCTTTTATTGTTTTCAGATTGTTATGGTTTAAATAATTATGTAATATCCTCAATTAGGTAATATCCTCAATTTTTACCTCTTGAATTATAAAACCTAAATTATTTCCCATCTAGTACTTTTTCAAGCCTTTATATTAAATGTATTTTTGGTAATTTTAAATAAAAATTTAAAAATATAAGAAAAATGTCTATAGGTAGTATTCTTTGGGGTATATTACCTTTTCATTTCTCAGGAACATTGAAATTAAATTTGTTCCATTGTTCCTGGAACAAAAAGGGAAAAGTTTGGTTCTGCACACCAAGAAATAGCCTGATTACAAATTTAACAAGCAGATCTATTTGTTACTGTATATGGAAACTCGTAAATAAGAAGTTAGTTGTGAACAGTAACTGAATAATTATAGCCTTCACTCATCTGTGAAATAACATTTTGTTTTTAACTTCCTTACAGTTTCTCTTTCATCGTCCATTAAGGCTGTTAAACCTGCTTATCCTTATTGAGGGCAGTGTTGTCTTCTACCAGCTGTATTCCTTGTTGCGGTCGGAGAAGTGGAACCACACCCTGTCCATGGCTCTCATCCTCTTCTGCAACTACTATGTTTTATTTAAGCTCCTCCGGGACAGAATAGTGTTAGGCAGAGCATACTCCTACCCACTCAACAATTATGAACTGAAGGCAAACTAAGCTGCCTCTCAACAATGAGGGAAAACCCAGATAAAAATATTTTCGTACGTTCTATTTTTTTCTTGCAATTTTTATAAATATTTAAGATATTTTATATTTTGTATACTATTATGTTTTGAAAGTTGGGAAGGGTAAAGGATATTAAATGTATCCATAAACAAGGTGATGTGATCTTTCATGTGTTAGTATATTTGAATGATACACATATGAGATGAATGCCTCTCCAGTAAAGAGATTGATTTGTTGTCTGGCTCTGAAATAGTTCATTCATCTGTGAACACACCTCGTGTATCATTTGACAGTCCGTTGGTGTGTCTGCTTTTCTTTCCGTCCTCGCTGATTATCTTTAGTCTTCAGCTGGCCGGTATCTCTGGTGGGAGACCAACGAGTTGCCTGCCTGCCCCCCTTGCTTCTCTCCATTCAGGCGGCTAGCAGTGCTGGAGTCCACGGGGGAAAGAGTGAGTCAGAGTCCTGTGGGGTTCTCTGTCTTCTGCTGTAAGTATTGCTGAGATGGGGCTTTGCTGGGCTACTACTACGTGACATATAAAGATGCTTTTGAACGCACTACGGCCTTGTGGCTCAGGGCTTTGTTGTCACATATCCTGTTCTTTCACTTTTCTTATTTCCAGAGGTTTTCCTTTTACTCTGCATTGTTTGAAATAGTACTTTTCAAGGTAGTAGGTCTGCCACATTTAGGAAAGAAAGTGACCTATGCCTGGCCAGTGGGAGATGTGTGTGCCATGTGGGCTCGTGGAGGAACAGATTGAAAATACCAAGAAACCAGAAGAGTGAGGAATCCTCAGCTACACCATGCAGCCAAGCATCGGGAGTTATGAGGGAATGTGAAATTCAAAGTTAATGCTTTATCCTCAGAGAATTTCATATATATCCATTTTCCAGAATCTCCACGCTTGCGAGCATTGATCCTTTGAGTTATCACCTCCCCTGTTCTTGGAAGGTGATATATTTATTTCCATTCATGTTGCCACTAGGCACCCAAACTTCTGAGGCCTGTTGTAGACCCCCTAAAATATGTTGTTTTCTGTATAGGATTTGGTTTTTTACACCATGAAGCTTTTGGTGAAACAAAATATGACTTAGAAAGTAAAAAGATCAATCGTTCAGTTCATAAACTGCTATGAAAACAATTTTTGTAACAGGGTTCCATAGGATTTTTAGCAAAAGAAGCATTGTGAAGTGTAGGCGTGTATGTAGATGCCCAAGTAACTACTTTTACATTTATAGTAACTATTTCCTTAACTATTTTGATGTGTAAACATTTTTTAAAAAATTAAATCATTTGGCATTCCATCAGACTGTTCAGCCATGCAACAAATGTCTAATGACCAGCAGGGGCTGTGTCGGACCTGGTGGATGCAGCAGGGAGTGAGAAGTCTGAAGGCCCCGTCCTACAGAGCTCACAGTGTGAGGGCACCGGTGGTGCGTTACACACAGCAAAGGATTTATACATAAAAGGTTTTCTGGTGGGAGAGGAAAGTGCAGTAAGAGAAAGTAGATCAGGCCAAGGAACTAGTGGCAGGAATGGCACTGCCAGAAGGCATTTTTGAGACGATGATTGAACAGAGACGAGACAAAGCGAGACTGAGCCATATAAATAGCTTTGGGGATAATTCAGTGCCCAATGTGGGAACAAGTTGGTATAGTGAAAGAACAGGAAAACCAGTGTATTAGTTGATGGCTTTTTAAAGTGGTTGAGCTTAAATATGGCCGTTCTTGGGGTGGAGAAAAGACAAGGAAGTTGCCATCTCATTATTCCTTGGAATCTTGGAAGATACACTTAAAAAGATTTATGTATTTATTTGAAAGGCAGAGTTATAGAGAGGCAGAGACAGAGTCAGAGAGATTCGCTGGTTCATTCCCTAAATGGTCGCAATGGCTGGATCTGGGCCAATCTGAATCCCGGAGCCAAAAGCTTCCTCCGGCTCCCTGACACAGGTGCAGGGCCCCAAGGACTTGGGGCATCTTCTACTGTTTTCCCAGGCCATAGCAAAGAGCTGGATTGGAAGTGGAGCAGCCAGGACTCAAACTGGTGCCCATATGGGCAGGAGGTGGCTTTTACCTGATACGCCATAGCGTACACTTTTCTTGGCTGGTAAATGTTTTGATAAAATTTCTTGATGGCTAGGAACAAAATCATTGGCATGGGCACAGAATGTCTCATCAAAGTGGTCCCAACTTAGCTGTAGCATTGAAAGGTAACTAGAATAACCTTGTTGAGAAATGATGCAGTTTTGTAAACAGACCCAATTCCTCTTTCTGGCTTGCCTTGTTTTGGCTGTGTCCTAAAAGAGGAGCACAGCAGGCTAGCTAAACGTAAGTGGATATGAGGAATAACAATTAATTTTGGCTAGTGAAATTGCAAAGTCCCCCTGCTCCTGCCTCCAGAATCAGCAGCATTCCTGGGGTAAAACCCTCCAGTTCAACTTGCTGCTGCTCAATCCACCTGTTCTTTGTAGATGCCACATTCATGGGGAAGGGGAAACGTCATGGATCTCTGGATATTGTTATGGGTCAGGTGGGAGAAGGGACACAATCTTTGCTTGTGAAAGTAGGAAATGCATACCTGTTAAAAGAAGGGCCTTTTCTGTAATTTTTTTAATGTTTCGAATTAAAGGTATGTGGAAAGGATGGTTAGCAAAAGATCAGGTAGGTGAACTTGGGATCTGGGGAAGGAATGAAGATGCTCAGTCAGTTGTCTGGGTGGCCTGCAGCGGGTGACTGTTTCAGGAGGATGGTTCACAGAAACGAGCATGGTGGGAATGTTCAGAATCCTGTTCATTCAGATTCCACGTTTCTATTCCGCGAGCCTTCTTTCCTTCCATTGCCTATTATCCCCTCCACCACTGCTGCCCCCCCCCCCCCATTTCTATTTACTGGGCAATTATGTCTCTGGCCAGACACTGCTTGGGTGCCAGAGATAGTGACGTCCAGAGTTCATTAACTAATGGGAGGCAGGCAATTGAATCAGGTGTCACACGAGAGCTCGTTGAAGTCTATATGAGATAGAGTGCTGATACAGAGAAGGGGGTGATCAGCTTCGCCTCATGGGAATGGGGGCTGTTCGCGTCAGGGGAGGCTTCACTGTGGAAGGAGTGCCGGGACTTAACCGAAACAGGGAGGGCACCTGTGGGTCATGTGTATGGTACTTTCTAATTTGGGAGGATCCTGTGATCCAGCGTGGCTTTGGGCACAGGATACACAAAGATCAAGGTATTCATATAACCAGTTCAATAATGCTAGAGAGCTAAGCACAGAGTAGATCACAGAAGGACTTAAATTCTACATTAAGGAGTTTGGATTTGTATTACCTGGTAGGCCACATGTTCTCAAAGTGGTGATCCCTGGACACTCAGATATACTAAGCTAGAATTCTGAGAGTGCAGCCCAGTAACATACACTTTTAAATACACTTTTATTTTTTTAAAAGATTTATTTATCTGAAAGAGAGAGGAAGAGACGGGGGGAGGGGGGTGGTGGTCTTCCATCTGCTGGTTCACTCCCCTAGATGGCTGCAACACCTGGAGCTAAGCTTATCTGAAGCCAGGAGGCCCCTCTGGGTCTCCCATGTGGGTGTAGGGGCCCAAGCATTTGGGCTGTCCTCCATTGCTTTTCAAGCACATAGTAGAGAAGCTGAATCAGAAGTGGAGCAGCCGGGACTTCAACTGGCGTCCATATAGGATGCCAGCACTGCAGGCCAGAGCTTTAACCTGCTGTGCCACAGTGCCAGTCCCAGCTCAATGAATTCTTAAGGACAGAAGTCTGGAATTGTTTAGACACAAGACATCTAATGAAAAACTTAAAAGTCCATGCTTGAGTAAACAGGGATGGGGTGGATCTCCAGTGTGTGGGTGGTGGAAGCAGCCATGTACATAAATGAGGTAGGATGTGAAAAGAAGGAAGGGAAAATTTAGTGAATAACTAAAGGGCAAAGAAGAGGAAACACTGAAGTGATTGAGATCAAGAAAATGGATGACCAAGAAAGGGGAAATAGGGCTTCAAAAAAAAAAAAAAAAAATTGACCATATCAAACATAATAGGTAGTCAAGAGACTGAAAAGTATCAGTTTGGCAATCAGGTCATTTGTGACTTTAGCCAGAGATTTTAGCAGAGCACTGAGGATGGAGGTCAGGTTGCAGTTGGTCCAGAATAGTGAACTGAAATGAAGAAGTAGGAACAGTGATGATGACTCTTCCAAGACTGGTCACGATAACGTGGTACAGGTGGACAGAGTTGAGGAAGCCTTTTGTTTAAGGAAGGAGAGACCTTGGTATATTATATGCGGAGGGAAAGAAGCCCAAAGCCGGAAAGGCTGAAATATAGGGGAGAATAAAGGATGGGAGGAGACTGGAAACACAGGAGCACTGAAAAGAAGGAAAATAATTCCTCTAAACTAGGAGGGAGGCTAGGAAGACACATGCGGATAAGAGGAAGTGATGGCGGGAGGCTGATCATAAACTTGTGCTGGGAGAGACGGTTTTCCTTATTGTGTGTATGGGGACCGGGGGTGGAGTGGATTGCCCAGGACAGGGTTGAAAAGAGCGGAGTGGCCATTGTGGGCTTTGTGAATGAGGCCTCTACTGAGGTGAAGGACCCAAACTGTGTAAAGGCGCTAATACCATAGTTTATGATTTTCTCAGATCCATGCCATAGGCACAGAAAAGGGTAGAGAAGATGGGCAGCAAGAATCCTGGCCCCTTGAGCGAGACTTGCCAAGGAAGTGTGGCTGAAGGACGAGAGGTCCTGGGGAGAACAGTGGAGGAGATGCACCTTGGGGTCTGGAGAGGCGAGGAAAAGAAAGAAGTTGCCGGAGGGGCTGCCTGACAGAGTAGGGGTGGACCAGGCAATGGTAATCTTGCACAAATAGAATGAATAAAGTAGCAAGGATAAGAGAAGTTTCTGAGAAAGGAAAATGAGAATTTAATCACAAAGTCCTGGATTGTGAAACAGTGTGATACATAACAAACTCAAGAAGCAAACGGCCAAAACTGAGTAGAAGCAAAAAACTGTGAGCAATTATGGCAAGGTGTTGGTTTTCCTCCAGAACATTGAAGCCATCTGGGATGATGGTGGGATACAAAGGAGAAGGAAACAGGAAGTTTGGTACCAAACACTAGGAAATTTGAGACATTGACTACATCATGACCACAAAGAACGGTAGAAGTGAAATTGCTGGATCCATAAATTTCAGTAATGATTGTATATGAAATGGAAAGAAGCAATCGTGTAGAAGTGAGAAGAATGTTTTCCGACTCTGTTGAAAGTCTGTGTGTCGTGGGAGAGTGCAGCCTTCTGCAAAAAAAGAGTGTCCTTCCAGGAGTTGTGTTCAAGTCCAGGAAATGACAAGGACAGTGAAGAGACCAAGGTGTGTGTGTGTTCAAGGGGGTGTGATAAAGATAGAATGCCTCCAAAGAAACTAGGAAAGGCTGGGAGTCAGGGGAATGAATGGTATATGTGTGTTATGGGGGGCAGGGTCAGGGGAGTTGGGAGACAAACAGGCATATGACAATCTGGGAGTGTAGGAGAAAAAAGGCCTTCGGGGCACTACTGAAGGAAGATGGGCGCATGGCTGAGTGGTGAGTGTAAGGTTTTAAATAGACTAACATGCTAGCATTGCTGTCTCCTTAGCAAGGGTGTTTTGTACTGCAAGGATCACTTGAGTGGGAACCTGGCTCATACAGGTCTTCCCACGGCCTCCCCCTCTGTATGATCATATGTTCCCGACTAACACAGTTTGTTTTTCCTCCCCCGGAGCATCATTGACATGATCACCAAAATAAAACAGTCCCCCTCACTGGTTCAAATAGTAGGAAAGCTGAGTTCACATCTCTGAGCGTGGCCCCTCGTGACTCCCTAAGCCATGGAGTGCTGAGAAGTAATGAGCCTTTTGCTTTTCATTTTTCATATATATATATATGTACTGGGCAGCTTTGGCACCCTGTGTGAGTGCAATAGTAAGGGTGAAATTGCAAACATATGACAATTATTAATATGTAAAATAACAAGTTTACTAAAGCAGATTTTGCTGTGAGACCAAACGAAGTAACAACAACAGCAACACAAAAATGACATCAAACAGAACTAGAACGATGAGTCTGAAGCATAAAATCTACTTTCCTGATAGGACATGTCCTCCTCTAGCTCAGAGGTCCAGCATAAGCACTGCATTTTACATCATTTATTAGAGTACATTTTTAAAGCATAACAATCTTTTAATTACATTTAAATGTCTCTATGGATAGGCTTAATATTTATTTATACTTTTATAATCAATAGAAAAAACATTTTGATTACATCTTTGGAAACATGTAGAGCTCAAAAAAAAAAAAAAAAAACAGCTGAAATCATGTGGCTTTCTAACAGACTCCTTTGAAAAGTGCTTTACTTGGCAGAATTATAAGCCTGAAAATATTATGGCATTAACTTATTGCAAAGCATTGTTACTCATCCGCAAAACACATGGCTGTGGACTTTTCCTTCACTCTCTTAGAGAATTCTTGCATTTCTCATGCACCTCCAGGTTACTAACGACCTACTCTGTACCCATCCATGTGTGTGGCCCCCAATTTTGCCCTATCTGGACTGGCACCGATCTCCCCCTTCTCTCCGTGCTTGGGAAGGTGTTTGCGCCCTCTTGTGGCCTTATTTTGCTAGGGAAGGTGTTGGTAAAGGAAGATGCGTTCTTTGTCATGCCATACTTTGAGCTGATCTTCCTGTTGGAAGTGTCTAAAATCATACTCCTGGCAACATTTTACTCCAATATTCATGTCAGCAGATAGGGCCCACTTTGGTAGAATGTGACTCTAATCAATCCTGGTGAGAATTAGATCGACCTTAAACTTCTACTCTGATTCCAGACAAAGGAATCAGGTTCCCCAGTCCGTCACACAGGACCCTGCACAAATGATTCTGCCACCCAGTTTCAGTGAAATGTAATTATTATATGCTAAACCTCATCCATGAAGTAAATAGTTTATTGGACCTATGACTTCGTCATCAACAGGAATGAACACGTTTTGTGATAACAGAAGTCTCTTGAATCCCCTCTCAAGTAGTATGGAATGCCAATCCTACCTGGCTCATTGGCAAAGATCCAACAGGACTTCACTGCAAAATCCACTTGGGCCACACAAAATCTCAGAACTACTTACTCTAGCTTCATTGTGGCTCTCTAATTCTTTAGATCTCAACACCTGAGTGTCTCACTGGTCCCCTCTCTTAGATTTCCACTTGTGTTTAAATGGATTAAAGTCAGTAGTCGCTTGCATACCATTAGCAATCCTATTAAAAGATGTTACTTGCTGTTTTTCCCCTCTGCCTTGGTTTGTTAACAATTCTAAAGCTTGTTCTCTCTTGGTTATGGGCTCTCCCATTTATTACCATCCCTCTCCTTTTTACTGGACTAGTCAAGGACTGAGGAATAAGTACCAAGGTACCCAATGCATTGTTACTAAGCTCTTAATAAATATTTGAGGATGATGATGTTTATGTTTTGAATGTCCCCCAAATCTAGAATTCTAACTTGCAGTATATTTTTAGTTTTTAGGACTTATATTAGGCTTACAGTATGTTAATAGGGTTTGCTTCTATTCCAAGTGAAGCGGAGAGTAAAGACCGAATACCCTCTATCTGGTCCACTTTCAAGGAAAAAAAAAAATTGACCCAAGAGGGTTGTTTTGCTAATAAATATAGGATACTATCTTCTTAAGCAGCCATTAACACTAGAGGAAAACACCGGTATATGTACGCATTTCACTTCAGATTCAACATTTAAATCCAGCCCCCCTATTTTGAGGACTGATAGTTGGAAGTTGGATTCTGCAGCCCCTTCTAGAACCTTAGGTAGACCTTGGAATTGGCAGCACCTGTTCTGGTCCTTCCATGGGTGGAAGCAGGCCCTCTGATTCCATCCAGCCATTCTCCGGAGGGTCAGTCTCAAAATGGTGACCAAATTGGTAATTCCAAGGTATCTTGGGAAACACTTGGGGTGGGGGAGATAGGAGTTTTTTTTATGATGGAATGGAATTTTATCAGCGCCAGACTAGCCCCGCCCATAGGAAGTTTATAAATAGGTTTGTGACACTGACCCTCTGGAAGACAGTAAAAGGAATGACAGCCGCCAAGACACTGCTGAGTCAGCTTCCAAGGCTTTCTGGACCTGACCAGCTAGGAAAGTCCAGAGTAGGGGATAGCTCCAGAAGGTGTTGGTGTGTCTCCTCGTGTCATCCGCAGCCCTACACTCCTGAAGGTGAGGCTGTAAATGAAAGGTGTCAGTCTCAAGGAACATGGCAGCCATTTTATAAACCTAATGGGTGCTTCTACCCTTAGAATTATAACCACCTGTTGACCTGTAAATGGTGGCTTCTCAGTCTATCCCCAGATAAAAATATATTCTATAAGTGTTATAAACAAAAATTTAAAATAATTATAAACTAGCTTAAATATCTCATTATTTGGCTCAGAGTTCTGATAGTGAAGCAAAGTGCAGTCTTTCCCTCTCACATTCTAGCTGGGACATGGTCCTTATCAGAGTATAGACACCTCGAGAGCAAGAGCACTGAGACCAACATAAAGTTTATCTGCACATTTTCTGATAAGGCAGGAATGTACTTCTCGAATCTGTGGAGCATGGCCTTTCTCGTCTGTCACCACTACATTTCTTCGCCTTGCTTGCCTTGGGAAAATGCTGTGTTCTAGGACTTTCCTTAGGGATTGACATCTCATTGGCTGTTGGTCCAATGTCTTGCTTACCCAATGAGAATGCAAAACCACTGACCAGAGACCTATTAACAGCTCCTCTTGCTCACACAGTTCTCTATCTGAAGGCAGAAAGCATCAGCTGACTGGCCAGTTACCCTTGTCACAGAAACTGGCTTAAAAGGTATAGAACAAGATTTCAGAACTGGCTATATGCTTAGTAGGAAGACAGGAGGCAATCTGTATCTGATGCAGGACATCAGTTTCCAATTTCTCATTGAAGGAGGAAAGTTCAGCCCAGCCCCACCAGTATTGGCTGTGAGGTTTGCCCAGGGGTACTGCTAGCCCTAAGAGAACTCTCTGCAATGATTGGGCCTCTGGATAGAATTCAACTGAACTTGAACTTGAGAAGGGGTACCTCGTGAAGTCTTCAGTGGGAGCACTGAAATCTACCAGCAGATGTATTAGTTCTTCATCTCTCCAGCTAGAAAGGGAAGAACCATTGAAAGTTCCAAATAACTGCAAGACAATGAAATTGGCTTACTGTTTTTCTGAGAGTACAAACAGGAGAGGGGCAGGTTTGAATGCCTGGGGTGGGTGGGGAGAGAAGATGAGTCACGGAGGAGAGAGGGATGCCTCAAATCTGCTCTTGAGCAATGGAGGGAGAGAGAGCAAGGAAGGGACCCACTGGCTAACATGAAATACATTCTTGAGAAGGGCAGCTCTCACGGAGTGGCAGTGACAGCCACTGTGCCAGGGCTCCTCCCCTCATTCTCTCCTGGCAAGCTGGGCCCAGCCTTGGGTGGAAGAAAAGTGAAGCTGAGCCAGAAACGTTTTCTGCTAATGCCCCACCAATTTCAACTCCAACTTCAGTTCTGCATCTGTGTGAGGCTTTGTCCTGTGACATCCTGTTCTTGGACTCTGATCTAAAGAAAGCAGATGCTCTCACTTCGCTACTGCACACCCCACTGCAGATGCACCTCACCCAGGTAATCCTCAGCTCAGCTTCCACTCTGCCCAGCAGTGGGTTTACAAATCAGAGTTCTGTACAGTGGCGGTTGGAGTCCCAAATTAATAAGCTAGAGCCAGAAGGTCATCTTGGATTGTTCCTGTCTTGAGTTGACACTTGAGGATAGATTCCGATGTTTTGTGCTGATGGATGGAGTCATCCTGGACAGGACTGAAGGGATTTCAAGGAAAGAGCATGATGGGTAATTTCACCCATGGGGGCATCTAGACGCGCCTTTGTTTGCATCTCCAAATCTGCTTCTGTTTGGGATGGTACAAGTATACATGATTTAAACAGCATTAAAGGCCTTCAAACCTCAGTAGCTGACACAGACAGGATTTTTCTGTCTCTCAAAGGACATTAAGACAGCCAGCTCTCAACAGTAATACACAATGGCAATAGGGGAGCAAGCATTCCATCTTCTTCCCTCTCCTAACCTTTCCCATTTGCTCATACAGACTTAGCTACATTTCATCTCTTGGTCCTTTCCTTGACCACTTTTGTGGAAAATGGACTACTTAATAAATGGTCTAAAGGAAGAAAAAAAAAAAAAAAAAAGAGAAGCCAGAGCACAAAATAATCCCCAAACTTGGATAACCTGCACCTAGAAAAGGCAGGTTGGCTTCCAGGTGATTGATGATTTGTGTCCACAAACCAGCAGGTGAACTGATGTCATTCTATCTGCCTGCTACTTCTTCCGTCCAGGATCACGGATCTCCGCTGCGGCTGGTAAAAACAGCTGGTTGAGGTCTCCAGTCTCTGGCCATTCTTAGGGATGGTCATTTTATTCCTAAGTGTAACCCCTTCTGGTGTCACCCACGTGTTTTCTGCCAACTCCCCACAAAGAAGGCCAGGGGAGACTGTCTGGGTAGGACTCCGGATGGGGGACAGCAGGACTTTGGAATCTGTCACTGCGGATGCCGGGGGCAGGTGGTCCATAATGGGGAAAGGTGGGCTGAATAGGATTAGGCTCTGAGGTCTTCCTGGCCTTGACCTGTGGAAAGGCTTAGAACTGCCAGAGGGTCGCTCTATTTTTGATGAAAGAAGGTTGTCCCCAGATGGCTCAGTCTCTGATGTGCGCTTCCTGCATTGCACTGTGGCATCGTGGGTGGAGAGCAGGTTAGGCACGCCTGGGTCTGGCGAAAGCGTGGGTCCCTCGCATATGCAAGACACACTGGCGTCTGCGGGTGTGGACTTGACAGCGCCCAGATCCTGCTTTGGTTTCTCTTCCTTCGGGCTTTCCAGGGAGGAGGGGGGTTCACCTTTGGCAGGGTTGTGAGACAGGCCACGGGGGGAGCTGGGTTCCTCTCGGCTCTTCTCCAGAGGCTGAGCCGCACCCTCTCCGGAGCTCTGGGAGGGCAGCGGCTGTGGGATCTGTGTGTACTGAATCTTGGGTGGGATGACTGGGACTGCCCTGGCCTGGCACATTTTGACCATGAAGGAGGTTCTCACGGCTGACACACTCACAGGAGCTGAGTTACGGCGACCTGTCAGGGCATGGGCGACAAGGTTGAGGTCCTGGGGGTCCTGGGAAGAAATCTTCCAGGGGTCTGCTTTACAGTGAGGTGAGGCCATCCACACGGCCTTTGGCTCTCCCCGCTCCAAGAGCTGCATCCCCGGTGAACTGAAGGAGGCGGCATTCTCAAGCCGGAAGAGGTCAGCTATGGGAAGGGCGGAGTCCAAGTTGAGGGAAGAAGGCCTATTTTTCCCTTTCGGGGGTCCACACTCGGGGCTCTTCAGCTGTAACTTTGGGGAGTGTTCTGCAGGCGGGCTGCTGTCCTGCCCGCTGGGGGAGCTCTCCTTGCTGCTCTCTGGCCTAGAACCACCGCCCTGCTTAGTCTGAGCGTCACTGGGCTCCACCTGTGTTCGCAGCTCCTGGCCCTCTGCTAGGCTGGCGGGGCCGGCTGCTGCCAGTGCAGGTTGAACACTACCACCTCCTGGTCCCTTTTGACTGGGAACAGCCTCTGTCCCTTTCTGGCTAGAAAACTCTCTGAAGGACTTTAGGGCTTTCTCATCCCACCGCAAAATCTCACTCCTGGGTGCCAGGGGCTGCAGAGGGTCAGAATTCCTCTGTGTCTCCAGATTGGCACAACTACTGGAAGAGGGAACCTTGGGAGTCCACTGGCTCTTCCCCGTGCTCTTGCTGTCTAGGGAATGGCTCTGGCGAAGGCTGGGCCTGTGGGAAAGCCTCTTCTCCAGCCGGGGGCCCTGGGGGCCCTGCACCTGCGCCTCCTGCACATCCTTCAGGGTGGGAGAGTGAAGGGGACTTGTCACCCACTGGGGCTCCTCCCAGGGCTCCACCATCTCCAGGCCATGCTGCGCAGAATCGGACATGGTGTCATCTTCATCACAGTCCGAAGGCTCCTGCAGGGAGTGGGCTCCGTCGCCTTCCCCTTGGGTGGCCATCTCAGCCTCCTTTGTCGGGCTTGGCAAAGCAGAGCCCGTTCCCTCGGCGGCGGCAGCAGCATCCTTTGAATGTTGCTGTTCGCTTTGTCTTGGAGCAGCCTCACGTGCTTGGCAGAGGCGAGGGAGCCCAGGGCTGTCTTTGCACTCCAGCTGACCTCGAGAGGGCTTTGTCCCCAGATCCCTGGACGAGGCTTCTCTCTCGGGGCCATCCTTTGCCAGCAGGCCTCCGGGTGCCTCCTCCAGAGGAGTCGGAGGGGGAGGAGCAGGTGGGAGTGGAGGGGACAGGTTCCCTGGGCCTCTCACCTCCGCCTTTGCTTGTGGAGGCGCCATCTCAAATGTCATTATTTCCAGAGGAGCTAGCCTGGCGGGATCTAGACGCACGCCTTGTTCTGGTTTGGATCTCTGGAGGCCACTGGTAGGCTCTGGCGTCTCCCCACTGGCTGCCGTGGAAGCCCCCTGTGTGCTCTCACTGCGTGGGTCCCTTGTCCACTCCTCAGGAGGGGCAGAGGCTGGATCAGAAGTGGGCCCACAAGACAACCCCCGAGGAGGTTCCAAGGAAGCAAAAGGGCCTGCCTTTGATTCAAAACTTGGCTGCGTTGGGCTGATCCTCAGAGCAGGGGCTGGCAACGAGGAGAGCTCCTCCTCCGATTCAATGATTTTCAGCTCCTGTTGAATCTCGGGCCAGATCAGGGCGTGGGCGAGATCGTCTTCATCCTGAGAAACATCAGCAGAGTGACTGCCTTAGCACCAAGGATTTAGGGCAGTAACATCCCTCCCTGTTGACAAGAGGGAGTGAGGGGACCGGGACACTGCCAGCCTGCACGACCTGGGCCAGTGAAAGACCCAACATCAATGATAATCGTGGATGTCTAGGGCTTAGCATATGCCATCAAATACTATCTTCATGTTTAATTTTCCCAACGCCCTCGGAAGAAAATACTACTGTAATTACTCCCATTTTTATAGCTGGAGAGGCCTAAGTGCAAATAGATTAAACAATCTTGCTAACAGGCCGGCGCCGCGGCTCACTAGGCTAATCCTCTGCCTTGCGGCGCCGGCACACCGGGTTCTAGTCCCGGTCAGGGCGCCGGATTCTGTCTCGGTTGCCCCTCTTCCAGGCCAGCTCTCTGCTGTGGCCAGGGAGTGCAGTGGAGGATGGCCCAGGTGCTTGGGCCCTGCACCCCATGGGAGACCAGGAGAAGTACCTGGCTCCTGCCATCGGATCAGCGCGGTGCGCCGGCCACAGCGCGCTGGCCGCGGCGGCCATTGGAGGGTGAACCAACGGCAAAGGAAGACCTTTCTCTCTGTCTCTCTCTCTCACTATCCACTCTGCCTGCCAAAAAAAAAAAAAAAAAAAAAAAAAAGAAACAAAAAAACAAAACAAACAAAAAAAACAATCTTGCTAACATGTATAGCAGCAGAGTAGGATTGAGATCCAAGTCCCATCTACACTGGAGCATAAGTGCTTAATGCCTGTGTTCTATGCCTTATAAAACAAACAGAAACCCTGGCCTCATTTAACCTCAGGTTTACCAGAAGGCTCCCAAAAATCAGATTCTCTCAGGAGAACGAAAATGTTAACTCTTATCTGACACTGGCTTTCCAAATAAACAAATGTAGTTTGCTTTCTTATTACCAAAGACATACATGTTCCGCGTGGAAAAACTTTTTGAATACACACTGAAATAAAGGCAGATACAAAGCCTGGTGGTCCTCCCACCCACAAGGAGGCACTGAAAGTGAGACACGTGTTCTTTCCTGGGGTTGTTGAACAGCCTCCTCCTAACCTCCTGCTTGCTGCCTGTGTTTCCCTTCAAGTCCTTCTCGGCTCCTCCCCTTCTCTCCACAAAGGCCAAAGCTGCAGACAGAAAAGGCATGGAGGGAGGCCCGGCTGTTCCTCTCATTTCTTGTCTCAAAGGTCTAACTCTGTCCCAAGGAGCAGCAGTTCAGGGGAGCGCCTCCATCCTGTGGGGGTGCCAGTTTCCGAGAAGACTGCTCTGCTGCTCATGTCCCGTGTCTTCCCACCTGGCTCTAGTCACGTGTTACTTCATGCTGAATTTATATATAAATGTAGGCCCTCTTATTGGCAGTGGACTGTGAGCCCCTTGAGGTCCGGGACTGTGTTTACACAGCTTTGATTCCTCAAGGCCCAAGGGTGCCTGGTACACTGTGAGCTCAACAAAAGGTCTGTTGAGTTGTAATGGATTCTTGGCTTTCTATTGAGTTACTTTAGACAACCCTCAGGACTATGTGGTCAAAAGTAATCTAACTGCATTTATTTGTGTGCATTTCTATTTTCTCTACTATGCTGTGCCCTCCTTCGGAGGAAGGGACAGCCTTTTACTCATTCTTTTTTTATAATTTTTTTAAGGATTTGTTTTTATTTATTTGAAAGGCAGAGTTACAGAGAGAGAGAGGTGGAGACAGGGAGAGAATCTTCCATCTGCTGGTTCACTTCCCAAATGGCTACAACAGCCAGAGCTGGGCCAGGCTGAAACCAGGAGCCAGGAGCTTCTTTGGGGTCTCCCACATGGGTGAAGGGGCCCAAGTACTTGGGCTATCCTCTGTTGCTTTCTCAGGCACATTAGCAGGGAGCTGGATTGGAAGTGGAGCAGCCGGGACTTGAACCGTCACTGGTGTTACAGGGTGTTACTGGTGTTATATGGGACACTGGTGTTATAGGCAGTGGCTATATCCTGCTGTACCATCACACTGGCCCCTTACTCATTCTTTTAAAAAAAGATTTATGTATTTGATGTGAAAGGCAGAGTTACAGGGAGAGAGGGAGAGACAGAAAGAGACCTTCCACTGGTTCACTCCCCAGATGGCCTCATCCAGCCCTGGCTAAAGCCAGGAGCCTGAAACTCCATGCACCCAGGTCTCCCATGTGGGCCATCTGCTGCCTTCCTAGGTGCATTAGCGAGAAGCTGGACCTCAGGTGGGAGCAGCAGTCTCTTGGACCAGCGCTCCGGGATGGGACTGGGCGTCGCGGGAGGTGGCTTAACCGGCTGCACCACAAAGCCGGCCCCACCTTGTACTCATGGTTGACTCTCAGCACAGACACTAATCAAGGAACTGATAAATGTAGATGCCTACATGAACACCTAAACTGCCCCGCCCTCTGCTCTCCTCCGTCTCAGGAAGAGGACTGCAGCGCTCCTCTGTGCTCAGGCCATAAATGCACGTGACGTCTCTGCCTCCTGTGTCTTCCTCACACCACGCCCAGTCCTTCGCCAAGCCCCGTCCTAAACAGCCCTGGAGTCCTTCCACTTCTATTCACATGGCCCCATCTTCCACGTGCTTCACCACGTGCTAGCCTCCTCCTAACGCACCCTTGCCCTGGCTCCTGCCCTCCCCTCACAGAAGAGCCTTATCCTTTAAAGGTAAAATCCCAAACACATCACATGTTGTTCCAGTACCCTTGGTTAGTTAGTCCTCTTCCACGCAGTTCCGGTTGAAGTGGCTCCTGCTTCCCTCTGAACCTCACGTTCTTCAGCCCAGCTACCCCAGCCTTGCTCCCATCGAATGTTCCAGTCTTTCCCACCTCACACTAATGGTACATCATATTCTTTCTGCCTGAGGTCTCTCCTTTCCTGTGCTACTCCTGCTTGTTTCTTCTAGTTAAGATCTCCATCTAAATATCTATTCTTCAGAGAAGCCTTCCCTGAGCCTTGATGCAAACGCCTCCTCCCTCTGACTAGGTTAGGTCCTCCTGCTGTTTTCTCACACAGCACTGCATGCTTCCATGTCACCCTAGGAATTACTCCTCCATTGGCCTTTCCCTACCAGGCTGTCCACTTCCAGAAGGCAGGGACGGTGACGGACTGCTCCCCACAGTGACCCCAATGCTTGGCATACTGCCTCACACAAAGCAGGTTCACAGAATACATTTTTAAAAAAGATTTATTTATTTATTTGAAAGTCAGAGTTACACATAGAGAGGAGAGGCAGAGAGAGAGAGAGAGAGAGAGAGAGAGAGGCCTTCCATCCGCTGGTTCACTCCTCAATTGACCACAACGGCCGGAGTTGTGTCGATCTGAAGCCAGGAGCCAGAGTCTCTTCCGCATCTCCCACATGAGTACAGGGGCCCAAGGACTTGGGCCATAGCAGAGAGCTGGATTGCAAGTAGAGCAGCCTGGACTCGAACTGGTACCCATATGGGATGCCCGTGCTTCAGGCCAAGGCGTTAACCCACGGCGCCACAGCGCTGGCTTCACAGAATACATTTTTAAAATAAGTGTTCCCAAACGAGTGAAGGGAGGCCTGTGTTGTGACACTGCAGGTCAAGCACCACTTCCAACGCCAGCATCCCAAAGCTGAGTGCTAGCTCAGGTCCCTGCTACTCCGCCTCAGCTCCAGCTTCCTGCTCATGTGCCTGAGAAGGCAGCAGGAGATGGCACAAGTGCTGCGCCCCTGCCACTCATGCAGGAGACCAGGATGGAGTTAATTCAGCCTGGCCCAGATTGGGCTGTTGCAGACATTTGGGGAGTAAACCAGCAGATGGAAATTCTCAGTCTCTCTCTCCCTCTCTTTATTGCTTTGCCTTTCAAATAAATAAATCTTTTAAAAATAAACCAATTAGGGGCTGGCGCTGTGGCGCAGTAGGTGAATACTCTGTCTGGCGTGCCAGCGTCCCATATGGGTGCTGGTTCTAGTACCAGCTGCTCCCCTTCCATTCCAGCTCTCAGATGGCCTGGGAAAGCAGAAGATGGCCCAAGTCCTTGGGCCCCTCTACCCACATGGGAGACCCAGAAGAAGCTCCTGGCTTTGGATTGGTGCAACTCCGGCCATTGCGGCCATTTTGGGAGTGAACCAACCGATGAAAGGCCTTTCTCTCTGTCTCTCTTCTCACTGTCTGTAACTCTACTTCTCAAACAAACAAATAAAATCTTAAACAAATAAACAAATGAATTAACTGATGTCTTTACTTGTTCCTTTGACTCCATCTTGGCACTTCTGCCAGCACTAACTTTATCTTCCATCTGACTTGTCAAAGCAACACCATTCATACTTGGGCCCTCCTCATGAGAACCTCTGCACCCTTCTCCTTCAACAAATGGAAAAACATCTCATAGGAACCCTGGCTCAGCCCACCTGGGGCCACCAGTGGCACCCCAGCTCTGCCCTAACTCGCAGCACCTGGAGCTTTGTGCATCCAGGAAAGCAATTCCCTGGAAACAAGTTTAAAAGACAGTGAGTTTCCTTTTTGCTATGTGGCATACTCCTCTGGCCACAGAGCTGCCTCCCAAATTCAAGGCTTTTTCCTAGGGGTCCCTGGGAGATCTTTCCACACTTTCTCTAAGGACATTCATCAAAACCTTCTTGGGAAATTCAATCTCTTTAAAAAAAAAAAAAAAAAGCAGGCAAAATTCAATCAGTTCTGCAATCAATCATCTCTAGCTTTTCCAGAATCTGCAAAGGGACAGAATGGAGCCTGGAAATATCTAGAGTTTTAGAAACTAGCAAGGACAGCTGCCCATCAAGCATGCCTGGAAGAAGAGAGCCAGCCCCCATGTGTGATCACTGTATTTGGGACTGGGATATGGCATCAGGTTGGGTCCTGTTTCTGGGAGGGAAGTCCTTACATCCCAAGGACATGTTTATGGTGACCTCAGGTCAGAAGTACTGAGATGTGTCTGTCCTAGGGAATCTGGCCTGGATGGCTCCTTCCCATCACTGCAGAACCTCCATCAAGTCCACTGCCAAGAAATCCCAGGCCAGACTCAAAGCTTGTCTCTTCAATTATTTGGGGCAGAAATTCTTCAAAACAATTTAAAAAACAAAATTTTTACGTTACACCAGGAGCCCTTGGGAAGAAAAGAACTCTACCTGGCTGGAGCAGGCACAGCATTCCCCTTACCATCTCGTGGAGAAACACGGCTTCAGCCCTGGCTCTGGGGCTCTCCGGCCGAGCGCTCGGCTCCCTCCAGCCAGCCTCCTGGGTGTCCTCCACCACCTTCTCTGCATTTGGTCCCTTCTCTGGTTCCCTTGAATGTTGAGAGCCCAGCAAGATTTCCAAGGTCTTCTCCTCCAGCTGGGGGCTTAGCTCCAGGGAAGGGCCTTGGCCGCACTCCAGTGTCGCTGCAGCTTCAGCCACTGCCTTGGCATCCTCGAGAGCCGCCTTCTTGGGGACGGCTGCTGCAATGAGGGTGTTACCAGTTAGAGAGGCTTCGTGCCAGCATAGTGGCTGTCCTGCCCCAGGTCCTGCCTCACAGGGTAGAGGGAGCTCTCCAACTCCCTGCCTCCTGCATTCTTCACCCTTCTCACCCGGGGTTAGATCCCACAGTCAGACCATCAGATCCGGAGGGACCTGGAAGATCCCTCCAAGTGGTTCTCACCTAGGGGGCTATTTTGTTCCTTCTTCTCCCTTCCCCAGGGGACGCTGGCAGTGTCTGGAGACATTTGAGGTTGTTATAACAAGGGGGCTGGGAGTGCTGGCAGAAGCACCACCCCACAATGCCCAGGGTGCCTTCCCCCCACCCCCAAGACAAAGGATTACCCAGGCCGAAGTCTCAACAGTGCTGGAGTTGAGAAACCCAGCTCCAGCCCAGCCTTTCATTTCATAAAGAGGTAGGCCCTGAGGACTCAAACTTAGGCCAAGCGTCACAAAAATACGTTATTCACACCAGTCTCGTGAATGACTTGTTCTTGTGTGACTCTTCCAAGGGTTATCTCTAGTCCACGTGCATATACCTTCCCAAAGTGAGTCAGCTGGTCTGAAACACCTACTGAGCTCAGGGAGAGAGAGGCAGGCCTCAGGCAGGGCCTCTAAAGCCTCACAGGCAGGAAGGCCTCACGTCACTGCATAATGTTGTTTTCCACATGTGTAATAAAGACCTAGTAAAGTACCTAGAACACTGAATGGCACACAGCAGAACCTCAATCAATATTATTTACAGCGGGATTAAAAGAAACTGCATCGCATTAGAATTTCTCAATGAATCCTGTGGTCTTGGCTCAATAATAAATGCTTTTGGGGGGACCAATGTGAGGATAAGGTAAATAATGGTGGCAAAGCACACAGCACAGTACAAACTCAGAAGAGCTTGTTGGTTAAGGACAAACTCTGTGTTCACCGCACTGATCTCACTCCTCAGCATCTCACCGCAAAGCCGCCCTTGGAACAATCAGTCCTACTGACAGCATCCTGATGTCTGAACTAACAGTGATCAGAATTGGCAAAAGTACTCTTTTGTTCTGCCTATAGCCCAGTAACTTGAGTTCCTGAAATTTAAATTTTACCTTTTAATATGTAAAACATTTTCAGAGTTCAAAAGCTAAAACTATATAAAAAGGGATCCTTGGAGTTTTGCTTTCATTCATGTCACATCTACCCTGCCCCACACTCCCACTGTCCCCTCTAGTGTCCCCTTTTATTCATCTCTGATTTATCCTGCCATAGTTTATTTTTTGCATATTTAAACAATACTTGCACATGTATATTTTTATTTCCTATACTTATTATATAAAATATAGCACAGGAAATACATGGTATCTGTTGTTCTTTACTGTGACTTGTGACTTGTTACACTTCACACAGGTATCTTGAAGACCATGCCATAATAATATTCAGGGAGACTGAGTGTTCTTTAGGATGTGGCCTAGTTTAGGTTGTCTTCAGAACAGAGCCTGAAACAAGGTCCTGGCAGAAGGTAGCTTATTTGGAAGATGGTTCCAGGAAAGAAGAGAGAAGGTGAGACAAGGCGGGAGGAAAAGTCAGCGGAGTATGCCACTGAGCCGGTTAGCACTCTGAGCAACTGGGACTCAATCCTGCTGACCACAGTGCTGTACTCCACTGTGGTCCCGCCAAAGGGAGGGAGGCCAGGTCATTTATCCACTGACCCCTTGCTCATAGTAGTTGAGGGATGCCCCCGGTAATTCTCCATCCTTCTGGGTTGTCCCAAGCAAAGGGTGAGCAAGATCCTCCCTTCAAAAAAAAAAACAAAAAAAAAACCAAACAACCCTGAGGCAGAAAGCCAGAAACACAAGGCAAGCAAGACACAGGACACCTTCCCAACAAGAAACAGTCAGCTCCCCAGAGGCATAAGGGATGGCAGAACGTGACGCAGTGCCCACCCCGCCATGAATTCTCCAGGACTCGGTTGTGTGCATGTGTCCCAGTTATTGCACCAGTGTCCTAAAGATGGGCGTTGGGGTGGCTTCCAGTCACTTGGTATTCCAAATGGTGCTGTCATAGGCATGTATCATTTTCGAATTGTACAGCTATTTATTTAGAATGAACTCTTGAAAATGAAACTTCTGAGTGAAAAAATAAATACATAAGTCACTTTTTAAAAGATACTTTCAGTTACCACAAATCAGGGAAAACATATGGTATTTGTCTTTTTTGAGACTGGCTTTTTTAGCTAAATATAATGGTCTTCAGTTGCATCCATTTTGTTGTGAAAGACAGGATTAGGATTTCATTCTTTTTTTTTTTTTTTTTTACTTTTTATGGCTGAGGAGTAGTCTATCATGTACATATATCATAATTTCTTTATCTGGTCATCATATGTTTTCCTTGTTTTGTGGTAACTAATATACAGAGTACAAAAAAGTAATGTATATGAATAAAAAAAGATTTTAAAGGAACTTGAGAAAAGAGTTTTAAAAGAACTTAAAATTTATCATTGAAGTTGAGGAGTATGTATATTTTGTACAGTCTGACTGAATATCTCTTTTAAGCTAATAATTTTGGCAGAGATATCAGCTATGATAATTAACTTTAAATAGATGCTACTTATTCTAAGCCATGGCATATATTTTCAAAGTTGTTTTATCTTATAAGTGAATTTAATCGGCTAGGAACCGGTCAGAGATCCACATAAGAAAACTTGGTGGGTGATTATTGTCAATGGCGAGAGCTTATTTTCTATGTGTGTGTGTAAACAATGAACAGATTCCAACTTTATTCTTTACACTTGTTTTAAAAATAAATTCAAATGTATTTGCTGGAAGTTTTTTGTTTGTATTAAAGCTTACTTTGAAAGTTCCAAAAAAAAAGAGATACTTTTAAATAATCTACTAAAGATCTATTCCTTGAATGAATTTTCCAGCCTCTCTTTTGTAGAGCTCAGGATATTTTGTCCATTGTAACCATTAAAGTGGACTTATGAGAAGAGGGGAGAAAGGGTCTGCACTAAACATGAGCTTGTTCCTGTCACACTATTGCTGGAAGCCCTCAGTGGCTCCCTACTGCCTCCATTACGGTATGCAAGGCCTCTGCACTCTGCACCAGCCACATGTCTGCTCATTCCTACCCCACCCCCATGGACTTGAACTCCTCTGCTCTGGTCCTCTCTGGGATTCCACTGGTCCACTTTTCAAGACATAAATCTAACAACACCTCTTTAGAGCCTTTCTAAGCGATCTCTCCCTCTCCTACCTCCTGCAGCAGTGTTATTACCCATGAAAGGCAAAGTCACACACACACACACTCACACACACAGAGAGGGAGAGAGAGAGAGAGAGAGAGAGAGAGGTCTTCCAATCCTCAAATGCCAGATGCTGCAACAGCCAGGGCTGGGCCAGCCTAAAGGCAGGAGCCCGGAATTCCATCTGGTTCTCCACTTGGGAGGCAGAAGCAGCATCTGCTGCCTTCCCAGGAGCATCAGCAGGAGGCTGGATCAGAAGCAGAGGAGCCAGGACTTGAACTGGTGCTCCAGTATGGGAGGTGAGCATGCCAAGCGGCCACTTAGCCTGCTGCACTGTGACGCCTGGCCCAGCTCACCATTATCTTTACATGTGTTCATGGCTTCCATTCCCGGGAAAGTTCTTCAGGGTTAAGGCAGTATCTCTTCCTAGAAATTACCTGCCAAGGGCCTATGAGCCCAAGAAATCTTTGTTAATTGACAGATTTGACAGATACGTCTAAGCTCTAAGTCTCTAGGGATGGGCGCTGTGTTAAGCTGCCACTGCCTGCAGTGCTGCCATCCCATATGGGTCCTGGTTCAAGTCCCGGCTGCTCCACTTCTAATACAGCTACCTGCTAATGTGCCTGAGAAAGCAGTGGAAGACGGCCTAAGTCCTTGGGCCCCTGCATCCATGTGGGAGACCTGGAAGTAGCTCCTGGCTCCTGGATTCGGATTGGCTCAGCACTAGCTGTTGCAGCCATTTGGGGAGTGAACCAGCAGATGGAAAATCTCTCTCTCTGACTCTCCCTCTCCCTCTCTCTTTCTGTAACTCTGCCTTTCAAATAAATAAATTAATTAAATACACACACACACAATATCTATAGCTCAACAGGGAAGGGCCTTGTCAGGTTCCTATTTGGGAACACATTATTTACAAAGTACATGAACAAAGAGGCAGAGATCGCTGCTAATTGCCCCCCAAGATCCACTCCCTTTATTAAGAACTGGAATTTCTCCCACTCCCCAAGTTTTAGCTGCATGTGTGGCTGTCCAGTTAGTGACAATTCTCGCCCTCTTGGAGGCACGTGTGGCTTCATGAAATGAGTTTTGGCAGATGGAATGGAGAAGTGATGTGCACAACTCCAGGGCTGCACCCTTGAGTGGAATTTGTGTGACTTCCTCCTCTTCTGACCTTCCCATAGGCGGGAATGCGGATACTGGGGTGTAGGGCTCACGTTGACCATGCAGACAAGGACAACACCTCTGGAGATACGGAAAGAGCCTGTGACCCCCGATGATCACTTACCTCTGGGCCTGTACCTTCTACATAAGGTAGAAATAAACTTCTATTTCACTTGAGCCACTGTGCTTTGGGTTTTCAGTGTTACAGCAGCTTAGCCTACACTTCATTTAATAGAACCATGGGTTTATGAGATGGGCTTGCTCTTGGTTAAAAAAAAAAAAAAGGCCCAAACAAGTTTTTGTAGAATAATTTTTCTTTTCTTTCTTTCTTTCTTTTTTTTTTTTTTTTTTTTTTTGACAGGCAGAGTGGACAGTGAGAGAGAGACAGAGAGAAAGGTCTTCCTTTTGCCATTGGTTCACCCTCCAACGGCCGCCTTTTGCCATTGGTTCACCCTCCAACGGCCGCCCCGGGTGGTGCGCTGCAGCCTGCGCACTGCGCTGATCCGAAGGCAGGAGCCAGGTGCTTCTCCTGGTCTCCCATGGGGTGCAGGGCCCAAGCACTTGGGCCATCCTCCACTGCACTCCCTGGCCACAGCAGAGAGCTGGCCTGGAAGAGAGGCAACCGGGACAGAATCCGGTGCCCCGACCGGGACTAGAACCCGGTGTGCCGGCGCCACAAGGCGGAGGATTAGCCTAGTGAGCCACGGCACCAGCCCTGTAGAATAATTTTTCATATGCACCAAAAGATAACTATTTAAGATAACTGTATTATAAATTATTCAGCCAAAAAAAAAGGCAACTCCTAACACCTCTAGGGAAATTCTGGATTTTTGTTTCTCAGGTTTCCTTAAAGCTGAATGGTTACACTGATCTTCCTCTAATAAACATTTCTAGAAGGGATTCAGAAAGCTGTGCTTTTAACCCATAATCTCTTCCTTCACTTTCCGAAGAATCAAGTCCCCCTCCTCATCCCCTGAAGATGAGGTCAGCAGATCATAGCCTTGGGTAAGGTAAGTCAGATAATCAGTTATTATGATTACCTTGATTACTTTTTTTTCATTTGGAGCAATCAGTGATCTATTATCAGCACTTTTATTAAAGTGTAATATTTACTTGATATCTCTGACCCCTTGGGTCATATTGGAATTTCACCTAAATTGGCCAAAGTGGGAGAATTGGTTTGAGCAGAGTAAGTAAAAAATTTTAATTAGGTAACTTGGAAAATTGCCTCTTGTTTTACTCATTGTTATGGCACAAAAGAAAGAAAAATATCCTGTCTCTGAAGGTGAAGTTCTCCATTTGGAGTACTCATGGAAGGAGATAAGAAGTTTAAGTTAACATAACCCCAGAGAGAGGGGTGAGGGACTCTATTGTCCCTGAGCTGCTGAGGTCTCCCTTTTGCCCTGGTCCTAGATCTACTTGGCTGCCTCTCATGAGGTCCCTCATTCTGCACCCACCATCCACTAATCACAGGCAGAAGAGCAGGCTGGAGTTTCCATTAGTGTCTTTTCCAGACCAATTTAAAACAGCTTGGGTAATCCAATTTACAGAGAGAAAGAATGAGGAAGAAAAGATAATAGACCAGGGCTGGTGGCACAGTGGGTTAAGCCACCACTTGCAATACTGGCATCCCATAACAAAGTGCTGGCTCAGGTCTGGCTGCTCTGCTTCTGATCCAGCTCCCTGCTAATGTGCCTTGAAAGGCAGTGGAGGATGGCCCAAGTGCTGGGGCACCTGCCACCCATGTGGGAGACCTGGATAGAATTTCCTCTCTGGCTCCTGGCTTCAGCCTGGCCCAGCCCTGGTTGTCGTGGCTATTTGGGGAATGAACCAGCAGATGAAAGATCTCTGTCTCTCTGTGTATCACTCTGCCTTTCAAATAAACAAACAAAATAAATCTTTAAAAATAGAGAGAGAGCTAACAGACCCTCACTGAAATAGCCCTTAGGGCCCAGGTGCCTTCCCTTTGGAGAGGGTAACCAATGCCACAAAAGCTTTAACACTTTGATCCTTGAAGATCTCCCTTCCTCCCCTATCACTCATCCTGTTCCACTCACAGCAGCCCATGGATCATCCTCCAGACAAAGCACCAACTGACGCTCTGACCTGTTTTTCTCATCTTCCCCCATCCTGAGAAGAAGAGGGCTAACAATTACTGAGCACTGCCCTGAGCCAGGTCATGGGCAGGTACTTTATGAAGCCTCCTATTCAGATCCCACACAGCCCCTGGGGCGAGTTTCCCAGAAGGTCTCAACCAATCATCCTCTGTCACACAGCCACAATGCTATAAACCTGGGATCTGAATTAGCATGGCTGGGGTCCAGACTCGACAGACTTCCCACAATATTCAGCTGCCTCTCAGCCCAGAGGCCCTTTCTCAAATCTTCTGCATGAGGAATGCTGCTCATTAATGAGGGCCCAGCCTGAATGTCCCCTCTTCTGAGAAGTCTTCCCGGAATCCTCCTGAGAGGACTGCCTCTCCTTCGAACCCTTCTACTCCTTTCTGAACACCTCTTTCAGGACACTGCGTACCAGAGTCTTCCCTCGTTCCACAAAGAGGGGGAAGGGTCTTATGCTCTTTCCACGGTTTCTCCTTCTAGTTTGGAGCTCCCTGGTGGGAAAGGATTATGTCTTAATCTTCGTAACTCCACAGCCCACAGTAAATACATGAGGGAGCATGGTTACCAGCATGGACTGTTTAGCCTGGATTCAATCCTAGCTTTTCCACTTTCTTGCTGTGAGTCATTGGGAAAATTCCTTATTTCTCTCTAAGCAAATGAAGATAACAGTAACTATCCATATCTCACAGGGTGGTGTGAGGAGAAATGAGATGTTATACGTAGAACACTTGCTGGTATGCCTGACAACATTATAGGTGTAGGAAGAAGACAGCTAATATTAATTGAAACAGAAGCATTCCTAAACCACAGTGAGCATTTGTGGGTTTGACTGCCAACTATCCTTTCCTCGGGGTTTTCTGTGGCTCACATGGGGCTGTTGATCAAAGAAACCCTGCTCACTTCAGAGGTAGCCCAGACACTCAAGCCTGGCCCGTGTTAGAACTCTGTTAGGTCAGCAACAGTGATTGGTTCAAAGCTGGTCATCTGATCCAAAAAGGGCCAATCAGAGTCCTACCTGCATCCTGCTATAAGGACACTGGGAGAAAGGTGCTCGTTCTCATTGCTGGTGTTGCTAGCTAGCCCTGTGCTCTGCAGATTTAAGATAGAAACAAAGGATGGATAGATGAACAGAATATTAGTCTGGATGAGCTGCAGCTCCTCATTGCCTTCTGTGAGCTTTTCCTCCTGCCTTCTTATGATGTGAATACAACAGTAAGCAATACTTTATTGGATATTTATTTTTATTAGATACTGCCCTGAAAGTTTTACATGTGCTAACTAATTTTTTTTTTTTTAGAAATTTTATTTATCTGAAAGAGAGAAAGAGAGTGAGAGCATGAACTTCCACCTGCTGATTCACTCCTCAAATGCCCCCAACAGTCAGGGCTGGCCAAGTGGAGACCAGAAGCCTGAAAGTCAATCTGGGTCTTCCACGTGGGCAGCAGGGAGCCAAGCACCTGCACCATCACCCACTGCTTCCCACGCACATTAACAGGAAGCTGGAATCAGAAGCAGAGCCATAACTCAAACTCAGGCATTTCAACATGGAATGCGGGCATCCTAAGCAGTGTCTTATCCACTGCACCAAATGCCCTCCCTAACCAATTTAATATTTACAACCTTAATGAAGGAGGCACAGTTATTAACATCACTGTTTGCATGTTGCAGGTTAAGAAGCTAAGGTGCAGAGTAGTCTCATTACCTGCTGAGGTTCACACAGTGGGAAAACTGAGCCTAGGTTTGCACCCAGGCAGTCTGGACTTAGAGCCCACAGTCTTAACCACTTCACTATACTGCCCTGAGAACCCTATTTAAGGAGGTTTAAGTCTGATCTGTATCATTCGCCATGGAAAAAGCTCCCCTACTTTACCTGGAGAAGACTCAGCTCCCAGAGGCTTCTCCTCTTCGGGCCAGCCTCCTCCCTCTGACCCCTGGAAAGAAAACTCCTCCAGGCTGGAAAGGGACTGCAGCTCCTTTGGGGGTGTCCTGCAGGGGGTGCTGTTGGTGCTGATGACAGCTGACACGCGGAGTGGCACGGACACGGCGAAGGGCTCGGAGATGTTCAGCGCCTTGCGCTGGTGGCGTGGTGAGGGCTCCATCTGGAAGAGGCTGCTGGTGAAAACGGACTTGCTGGGGCTGTCGTTTGAGGTGTAGAACATACCCAGCATCTTTGGGGCCGTTTGCTCGCTCTCAGGATCCTCGGCAGGCCGGAACACCTTCAGCTGCTCCGGCGGGGGCCGGGCCTGCGCACCCTGGAGTTGGCTTCGGTCACTGCCCACGTCAACGCCTCCCTCTGCCCCTGCCAGCATCCCCTCGTGGCCCCATTCGCCCTCCTGCTTGCTGAGGTCGCATGAACTACCAGTGCTGGTCCCATGCATTTTCGTTGCTGGAATGAAAAATCCACCCGTGGTGACTGTTCGATTGAAATTTCCTTTGGTTTCTTTTCCTAGGGAGAGAGAACAAACACATGATCGATCAGCAGCCTGGGTACACACACAACTGTGCAGCCTTCCAGGAAGGGCAGGCACGTGAGAACTTAACGCTGGAAAGGTATAGCATTGGCATAAGGCCATTGCTGTCCTGGTACAGAAACATACACGCCATTTGAATGACAAGGGAGAAAGCACTTTCTCATATGCACAAAACACTGGCGTCAGTCCTTTGATAGGCCCAAGTTGCCGCAGGCCTAAAATTCTTAAGACTACCCTATCGGTGGCTGGCGCCGCGGCTCACTAGGCTAATCCTCCGCCTTGCGGCGCCGGCACACCGGGTTCTAGTCCCGGTCGAGGCGCCGGATTCTGTCCCGGTTGCCCCTCTTCCAGGCCAGCTCTCTGCTGTGGCCAGGGAGTGCAGTGGAGGATGGCCCAAGTGCTTGGGCCCTGCACCCCATGGGAGACCAGGATAAGTACCTGGCTCCTGCCATCGGATCAGCGCGGTGCGCCGCCCGCATTGTGCCAGTCGCATTGCGCCAGCCGTGGAGACCAAAGTCTCTCTCTCTCTCTCGCTCTCACTGTCCAGATAATGCCCATGAAAACACCTAAATTCAAGCCACATATCCATCTAAGCTTAAAATTAAGAGGCATAGACCAATACTGGGCTTTTCTTTCTGACCAAGGAGGAAGCATCTTCTGTCTTAGTTTTCAGGTGTTGACTTTTTATCACGTTCACGTTTGAATGAAATGTTGCTATGCTCTATAGCTGTGGCTAGAGAAAGGCTGTGTTAGAGCTATGTGAACCCCTTGAGTTTGGGAAGGCTCAAGGAGAGATGGGGTGATCGTGTGGGATCATGTCTACAGACGAGCAACCATGGGAGCTTACAAAGGCAAGTCTGGTGTGAGCTCCAGTCTCCCAGTTGCAATCCCCAGCTCAGAAACCAACTGTAAATCTCACCTTCAACAGGCACCGAACACAGGGAGTCCATGCTTTTAGCTGGTCGGATAGTAGCCTTTTCCACTAGAGACAAAAGAAAGCATATGAAGAGGAAGATTCAGAACAATAGACCAGGCTGTAAGGACACAAGAGAAATTTCTTTAGGAAAATTTTTCAAGTATTTATAATCTGTGTTCTTAGAAAACACTTCCCCACTTCACTCTGAGCGCTCATACTTTCTCAACGAGACTAAGCTGACAAAAACAGGGCACTGCTAAGTCAATGTTTTATTAATTTTACACATGAGAGTAAATTGCAATTTTTGTCAAAAAGTTATTGGAAAATGAGGAGTCCTGAACCCAATTTTCTTGCAGGAAGAGTGTTCAAAGCTGAATCCATGGGGCTCCAGGCGGCCTCTCCTGTCTGACCAGTGAGAGACTGAAAGAGCAGGATTCTTGGCTGCAGCCCTACGTATCTCTCATCTCCCAGGAATTTGATACAAAAGGTGAGAGGGCCCGAGGGAACTGGAGTCACCTTTTTCCACAGGTGCAGCTCTGTCCCTTGAAGTCTGTGGACTGGCTGCTCCCCCAGTGACCTCACTCAGTGACTTACCCTGAAACGGATCCCAACCACATCTTTTGTTTTTGAGCACCTGATATGTGCCTGGTGCCACCTTAGCAGGTTTTTGGAGTCTAAACAAGTAAAAACTGATACCAGGCACAGTATTAGACACTGTTATGGTTTAAGTGTGTATCCCAACAGGCCTGTGTTAGAAACATACTTCCTCAGTGCAGCACTGTTTGAAGATGGGGCCCCATGGGAGGTGTTTTGGGCATGAGGAACACACCTCATTAACGGATTAATGTCTTACAGGAACTGATTTCCCTTTTCTCTCTCCTGCATGCACTCACTCTGTGCCGTAAACTAAAGCAGCACAAGACCCTTACCAGAAGCCGAGCGGATGCTATGCTCCTGGCCAGAAGCCTCCAAAATCATGAGTGAAAATAGACCTCTGTTCTTTATGAACTATACAGCCTCAAGTATTCAGTTCTAGTAACAGAAAATGAACCAAGGCAGACAGATCCACAAACATCATGTCTTCAAGGGGCTGAACTGGCTAGAAGGGATTTCCCTCCAGCACAAACTTGCTAGCAGGGAAAAAGGGGCAACTGGAAGCTGGTACAGGTAAATGAATTCAGACAGATCTGGATTTGAGTCCAAACTGCAGTGCTTTTTGGCTGTGTGACTTCAGATGAGCAGCTTGCCTTCTCTAAATTCAGTTTCCTTGTGTGTAAAATGAGGAAAATGACAGCTGTTGTGAGGATTCAATGAGTAAGGGTTATAAAATAATTAGGCTGTACTAAGCTAAAATAAAATAAATAAAAATAATGATACTGCTTACTGTTACTGTTGGTGCTACTCAGGATCACCCAGGGCTCGGCTCTGAAGGGAGAGATAGGAATTCTACAAGAAGCAGTCAGGGTTGGCCCTGACCCAGAGTGGGCCTTAACTTCTGCTTATTTTGGTCCCTCTTTTAAAGCTCTCCCCCTTTTCCTCCTAGCTCCAAGCCTTGCTCCTCCTGGGAGGTTCTGAGTTAGCCCCCTGGTCCGCAGCTCCAGGTTTCTCTCTGACTAGAGTGCCTGCTGTGGGAGGGCACAGCCTTCCCCTCTCAAATTCTCCGCAAGGGCAGACATTGCCTTCAACTGCCTTACTTTGAGTACTGTGCCAGAATCCTTGTCCTTTGACGATCTGCTATTTCCACAAGCTCATGAGCTGATTTAGTATCCTAAGGTACCATGACCAGCATCCCTTCCTTCAGGTATTCTGGACACACTTTGCCTTCGCTTTCAGGAAACTACATTTATGGACTTTTTCGGTTTCCATGTGTTGACCTGGCAGGGCAATGACTAAGTGTCCCTGAGTGTCACAGAGGGTGGGCAGTTCTGCCTTCAGGGCCACCAGTGTCCAGTTTTGGTGGTTGGATTCTCTTTCCCATGCTGCAGTTCTGTGTGGCTGTGGCTGTAAGTGAGATTTCCTAAGGATTCCTTGACTTCTTTCCTCGATAGTAACTAAGAGCTCAGGACCCCTGGCCAATGCCTATATTTAGATTATATTTTTGTGTCTGCATCTTGGTCTGGCCTCATGGAAGTGCTTCCCCTAGTTTGCTGGCAGCTTTTGTGTCCCTGAATCCCCTCCCTCTGAGACTTTGCTCAGAGGTAAAGCTACTACAGCAGTACAGCCTTGGGATTTTCTACTCAGAAGGGGTCTTTTGAAGATTTCTTGAACTTTTCCTATTTGATATTATAAAGAAAAATATTAATTGATTCGAATGGCAGTATCCCAAGTTTCTGCATCTTCATTCATTCAGTACTCCATTTTTTTCTGATCCTGTGTATTTTTAAATCTCTGTTCAATTTTGTAAATATGGTTAAATACACTTCATCTGCCCCCCTCCCCCAAGGAAAAACCCCAAAAGTGTTCGTGGTGAATTAATTTTTTAAAATGCTCTTAATTATGGAATTTTAAAACATTATTTACATATGTTAACCCCTGGTTTTCCCCTTTCTTTTCTTTTCTTTTTACATTTATTTATTTGTTTGAAAGTCAGAGTTACAGAGAGAGGGAGAGACACAGAGAAATCATCTATCAGTTGGTTCACTCCCCAGGTGGCCAAAATGGCCAGGGCTGTGCAAGGCTTAAGCTAGGAGCCAGGAGCTTCATCCAGGTCTCCCACATGAGTGGCAGGGGCCCAGGGACTTGGATCATCTGCTACTGCTTTCCCAGGTCATTAGCAGGGAGCTGGACCAGAAGTGGAGCATCCAGGACTTGAACTAGTGCCCATATGGGATGTCAGCATTGCAGGTGGTGGTTTAACCCACTAGGCCACAATGCTGGCCCCTGATTTCCCTCTTTCGCATGCACATTTCAACACATAGTGAACTTATGGAGGCCACACTGGTGGATTCTGTTGCAAGACTACCTTTAAGTACAGATTCCAGTACAGTTACGACCATAAGGCCCTCTGGGCCTCAGCTTCTAGGACTCTGGTGCAAAGCAGTCAGGCAATAGTCAGATCCAGAGAGCCCTTGGAACAGACATGGATGGCTGTTTAATTTCACCCCCACATCCCATCAAAGTTAGCTAGTTTGGTGCTCTGTCTCTGATTAGCTTGTTCATAAGATGTTAAACTAGTGGCTTTCAGCCATGGATGCATAACAGGATCACCTGGAGGATTTTTGAAAATTTTTCCAATACTCTGATCTCATCACAGACTTTCGGAGGCAAAATCGCAGAGTGTGAACCACTTTGTAGGCAACCACGCTAAGAAGCCCTGGCAGGGACACCTTGTCTCTTCTGTGAATCTACCACCATTTAGTTCATTCAGCACCTTGGGTGTGTTCCTTTCGAAATTCACATTGGGGGGCCGGTGCTGTGGCCAGCGGGTTAATGCCCTGGCCTGAAGTGCCAGCATCCCATATGGGCGTTGGTTCTAGTCTCGGCTGCTTTTCTACTGATCCAGCTCTCTGCTATGGCCTGGGAAAGCAGTAGAGGATGGCCCAGGTGCTTGGGCCCCTGAACCCACGTGGGAGACCCAAAGGAAGCTTCTGGCTCCTGGCTTCGGATCGGCTCAGATCCAGCCATTCATTGTGGCCATCTTGGGGGTGAACCAGCAGATGGAAGACCTCTCTCTCTGTCTCTACCTCCCTCTGTAACTCTGTCTTTCAAATAAATAAAATAAATCTTTAAAAATACAACTAAATACAAATTTTTTAAAAGATACATTTATTTTGATGCAAAAAATTTAAAATCATACATAGTTTTAAAATAATACATATTTCCTCAAACTTTTTGAAGAGCCCTCATATGCATGGATTTCAAAAAATTTTCACACCCAGATAAACATCTTTCAATTCCATTTTTCCATGAACTTTCTGAAGAATGATGGTATCCTTTGTTTTTTCGTGTATATACCTAAGGTAAAGTTTAATTAATAAATTAGGCACAGTGAGGCACTATTAGAAATAATGTAAAAATGGAATAAGTATATTGTAATAAAAGTTATGTGAATGTGGTGTCTTTCTGAAAATGTTTTTGTATGAAACTCATTCTTCCTGTGATGATGTGCAATGAAATGATGCCTCTGTAATGAGATGAAATGAAGCAAATGATGTAGGCGTTGTGATGTAGCATTAGGCTACCACGTAAGGGTTACTTGAAACAGGCACTGTGATATCTCAACAGTTGATCTGATAACTGAGACATCTCCCAGTGACTAATGGGCAGGTAGCACACACAGCGTGCACATGCTAGACAAAGGGATGATTCACGTCTAGGGTGGGACAGAGCAGCATAGCGTGAGATTTCATCACACTACTCAGAGTGGTGTGCAGTTTAAAACTGATGATTTGCTTATTCCTATAATTTTTCACTTAGTATTTTGGAGCTAGGATAACTAAGGGTAACTGAATCCACAGAAAACAAAATCACAGATAAGGGGGAACTACCATATTCATTTTTGGCCTCGATAGCTATATTATGGTTATGTAAGATGTTAGCACGAGGGGAAGCTGCATGAAGGGTGCACAGATTTCCCGTGTACTCTTTCTGTAACTTTTTTGGAAGCCAAAATTGTCTTTTTAAAAAAGAACCCCTAGTTAATTAATATGTTTGTCTCTAGTAGGTTTAGTGTGATGAAATCATCTTAGAAGAAGATGAGCTAGCACACAGTCCATGTGTCACAAAACCCCACCGCCGTTGAATCTTACCTGAGAGCCGCTGCCCTCTCACAAACACGCTCCCATTTCTACTCAGCTTTGATTTGGAGTCTGATCCAGAACGTCCCAGGTTAAAAATCGATTTCCACTTCTTTGATTTACTGGAAAGCTTTCTCCTAATAGAGCCAAGGCATAAGGGATTAGTTTGTTAACTAGTTATGTCAAGGGTACTTTTAAATCAAGAAAAAAAAAGTATTTCAATAATGTTTGCAGTTACAGATGGCTCTAATATCTCAGAAAAAAATCCTCTCTAAAATCCAACATGATCCTCATTCTCACCTTGTCTGAGGATACATTAGCAAGAACTAAGACCATATTCCTGAGGGCAAGAGGCAGAGGCGTGTACCAAAGGTAGGGATGATGGCTAACAGAGGCAGAGATCACGGCGAGCCTCAGCCTCCAGCAACACAGTTCTGGGAACTCTTGTAAGCATTCTAGTCCTGAGTTTTCAAAGGTACCAGTCTCTCAGGGGCCAGTGTTGTGGCATAGTGGGTAAAACCGCCTGCAATGCCTCCACCTTATATGGACGCTGGTTAGGGTCCCAGCTGTTCTACTTTTGATCCAGTTCCCTGCCAATGGCCTGGGAAAGCAGCAAAAGATGGCCCAGGTGCTTGGGGCCCTGTACCATGTGGGAGAGCTGGAAGAAGCTCCTGGCTTTTGGCTTAGGCCTGGCCCAGCCCTGGCCATAGTTTTCATCTGGGAGATGAACCAGCAGATGGAAGACTCTCTCTCTCTCTCTCTCTCTCTGTACTCTGACTTTGAAATAAAATCAAATCTTTAAAAAAAAAAAAAAAAAAAGAAGATCCTAGGCTTTCAGAGGAGTAAGCCCAAAAGATGGTAGACTTCAGTCTGGATAGGCTCCCTGCACTGTGGGACAGCCACAGGAGAAGGCTTCGGACTTCCATGAACTGAAAAGGGTTGGTTGAGAAAGCAGACCTGGAACAGAGTCTGGCCCGCTGCTATTGGGAGAGATGCAGCCTGCTGCGTGTGGTCAGTGGTTACTTCAGGGAAAGGCAGAGGGCAGGACCTCGCTGGCTTTGCCTCACTACCAGGCAGCTTCCGTGGGTGGAGACAGGGACAGCACTAGACTGGGTCGGGAGAGCCTGATACCACCAGGGGTCACCACAGAGGCCTTGCCCTGCTGTGGCTCAGCCCAGCCAGCGGACTTCATGGAGTTCCAGGGTGAAACCCTGCAACCTGGGGGTCCCACAGAGAACCTTTCTCTGCAGGCTTCTCAAAGAACATCCAGTTTCAAGCCCATCACGTGTTTATGATCAATCTGAGACAGCTCTGCAGTGTCCAGCAGTTTCTTTGGGACTTGGCTTGTTCTTTCTGAAGTACTTAGTCTTAGGGTGCACATCATAGGGTGGCATAACTTGGGGTATGGTGGACTCCAAGGGTAGTTAAGAGCACAGAAAAAATGCACTGGATGGTCACTTCAAGGTATCTTCTTCCTGATCCCTGAAGGCAAATCTCACCCCGCAGAGATTTGGGAAGAGGAGCAGTGAGGTCAGTCTCAAGAGGACATGACACACAGTCCAGGAAAGAGAGATTTCAAACCAGGTGAGTTTCAGCCGTGCCATTCCAGTTGTGCAGGGTTCTGCCCTCTCCCTCCATGGAAGATGCTGATAAAGGTGCTGCTTTCAGGTTTCTTTTCACTGACCAGTGAAGATCACACCCTCAGATGAAAAGCCTGCTTTCAGCCCTTTTACCTACTGTATGTCTAAAATTTAGGACTACTGCTTCAGTCACTGCCTCCTACAGTGGGATGTGAGAGAAGGGGTGAGATCAGGGTTGCAATGGAAGAACTGAGAGGGAGAAATAAGGAAAGACAGTCTCGCACCAATGAAAAGGAGGTCTGATTGGTTTTGGAGGGTAAGGGGATTCTGACAGGTCTCAGGGGGGCAAGGAAGCCAAGGATGTGTCCCCAAGAGATGCTTGCCTGCAGTTCTTGGCCTAGGGTGGCGCCATTTGTCAACTTGTCCTCTGTCTTGAGATTTGCGTCTATGCCTCTTGTAATGTGATATAGGAGTGTGGGTTTGTTCTGAGTAAACTTCCTTTTGTAAACACCAAGCCTCTTTTGTCTAAACTAAGGAGTAGGGATTTTAGTCATGACTTGTGATATGACCCCTATGACTCCCACCCCCATCCTGGTACTTGGGGTCTCTATAACTTGGAGCAGTGAGTGACATTATCAAACGCTGGTGAGAGAGTTGTGGAGCCAGCTCCCTTCTCTTCTGGAATGTTTCCTTCTGCCCCTACCTGGACTACACCCCTACCCACAAGGCCATCACAGCCCTGAGACAGTATACCTCTTCCTCTCTGTCCCGCTCCATTCAAGCATCT
Organism: Oryctolagus cuniculus; assembly: GCF_964237555.1. Classification (NCBI taxonomy): domain Eukaryota; kingdom Metazoa; phylum Chordata; class Mammalia; order Lagomorpha; family Leporidae; genus Oryctolagus; species Oryctolagus cuniculus. The sequence goes on along the minus strand of NC_091435.1, from coordinate 75,901,886 downwards.
CCCAAAATTCAAATGAATCCCACTTACTTGTTGTCTGGTAACTCAAGGACAGTGTGGAAGAGGGTGCCCATGGGGGGAACAATCTCAGGCAAGCTGTTCTCCCTCCTTTCCTTCCGAGCAGGATGGTTGGTAGCCAGGCTGCGGGCCTGAGCTTCCTCCAGGCTCACCAACTTCATGGGCAGGGAAAGGGCTGGCAGGGTCAGGCTCTTCATGATGGGTCGGTTTTCTGGAATGGAACGAGAAGAGCTCAGTTAGGGAAGAGGTCCGTGAATGGATCCATCCAGATTCCACATCAACAGCACTCCATTTTTGACCTCTTGGCAGGGACTGGCTGCCAACCTTGGCTTCACTAGGGCATGATGGGGCCTGGGGCTGTGGCTGTATGCAGGAAATCGACAGCTCTCCTGGCCAGACTAGCCCAGAGGGCAAACAGGAGGCTAATTGCTTCTGATACTTTTCAGAGAAGGGCCATTCACTCATTAATATGACAAATTTATTTAGCACCTACTGTGGGCTACAGTAACAGCTGTGAGACCTCTGCACCTTGTGTTCTGGGAAGAAGGGAATGTCTGTTCAGCCTCAGAGGTAGTATATGGCAGGGCACTTTCCCTCTGCCCCACAGTTAGAAGCCACCTCCTGCAAGGCAATTTAAAGTTGGAGTCTCTCCTTTCCACAGTTCACCCAGGCATCTATCTCTGCAGTAAGAAGACAGCTTATAGCCTGTACTATTCCTTAAAAGGTAAGTGGCTCTTTATGTACTACTCAATCATCTTCTACTATATGTAAATAACCCCTTCCTACACTCTGGTATTTTTTAAGAATGGGAGTGGTGATAGAAATCAATAGTATACAGGGTTACCAATTTTCTCCAAGTCAGTGGTTCTCAACTTTGGGCAATTTTGTGTACCCACCCCAGCCAGGGACATCTGGCAGCATCTGGAGACAGTTGTTTTGACTGTCACAGATGCATGTGGGAGAGCTACTCCATTTAGTAGGTAGATGCCAGGGATGCCGCTAAACATCCCACCATGCATAGCACAGTGCCCCATATCAGGAATTACTCAGTACTAAATATCAGGAGTGCTGAGGCTAAGAAACACTGATCTAGGTAAAAAGGAAATCTAAGTTTGTTTCTAGTGTGTCTTTGGTGACATTGTATTTTCTGACACTTCCCATGATGTGTAGACATTCACCTTGGACCAAGTCAAACTAAGACTCACTTTAAAAAAAGGAATTGTTTTTTGAAAGACAGTAACACACACACACATACACACACACACACACACACGAGAGAGAGAGAGAGAGAGAGAGAGAGAGAGAAATGAGAATCTTCTGTATGCTGGTTCACTCCCCAAATAAAACCAACAGCTCAGGCTATGCCAGGCTGAATCTGGGAGGCAGGAACTCCATTGGGTCTCCCTGTGGGTGGAAAGAATGCAAGTACTTGGGCCATCATGCTCTGCCTCGCAAGCTCATTGGCAGGCAGCTGGATCATAAGCACAGAATAGTTGGGACTCAAATTGGCACTCCAATATGGGATGTGGACATCTCAAGCTACCTTTCAAATAAATACAAATGAATATTTTCTAGATAATAAAAATTATAAAGTATAAGGAAAAAAATCCATGAAAAGAGAAGTTCTAACAGTTTCTTCCAACAGCCATACTTTTAGTACTTCAGTCTTTGCTATCCTCTAGAGTGTGGAACTCCACTTTGGAGACCATAATGGTCCTAGCCACATGTTCCCTGTGTCATTCAGGTCAAAATTTACCTCTTCAGAGACCATTACCACTCTGTCCCCGAATAACACTCCCAAATCACTAACCACAGATTACTCTTCCGTGTTTCTTCTTGGCATTTGCTGTCTTTGAAGTGATAGTATATGAATTTATAAACTTACATATTGCCTTCCTCTTCCCAACCAGACCATTGCCCTTTGCAGAGCAGGGTCTTAGCCATTTTGTGCACCAGTGTATCTCCAGTGTCTGGGACAGTGCCTGGTATACTGGAGATACTCAACACATGCTTATTTTTATTGAATCTTAGAGATATTACAATTTCTCTGGTCAGTGCTCATATCCATTAAATAAAGGTATTAGAGTCTATGACTTCTGCTATGGTGTGTTTGTGTTCTCCCAAAATTCACATGTTGAAACCTAGTCCTCAATGCCATAGTATTAAGAAGTAGGATCTACAGCAGATGGAAGATCTCTCTCTCTCTCGCTCTCACTCTCTCTCTTTCTCTCTCCCTCCCTCTGCCTTTCAAGTAAACTTTTTCTTAAAAAAAGAATTAGGTCTGGGGCAGGTGTTGTGGTGCAGCAGGTTAAGCTACCATTTTGCATGCTTTCATCACACATTGGGAGTGCCAGTTCGAGTCCCAGCCCTCCACTTCTGTTACAGCTTCCTGCTAATGGGTCCTGGGAGGAGAAGATAGTGGTTCAAGTGCTTGGGCCTCTGCTGCCTACACAGGGGACTGAGATGGAATTCTGGCTCCTGACTTCAGCCTGCCCTGTCTCTGCAATGTTCCACACTAATGTATGTGAATATTCACAGCAGTTATTATATATAATAATAAAAAAAACAAGAAACAACCTGAATGCCCATGGACCCATGAACAAATTGACAAAATGTATTATATGCATTTAGTAGAATATTATGCAGCTGGAAGTACTGATCCACGCAACAGTATGGATGAATCTTGAAAACATGTGTAAGTGAAAGAAGCTAGTCACCAAAGATGACGTATTACATGATTCTATTTATATTAAAGGTTCAGAATAGGCAAGTTCATAGAAACAGAAAGTAGATTACTGGTTTCCAAGACGTGGGGGAAAGGAAAAATGTGGCGTGATTGCTTACTGGGTGTGGGTGTGATGAAAATGTTCTGGAATTAGTGATGGATGATGGCTGTATAGTTCTGTGAGTTAAACTAAAACCACTGAATTTTATTCCTTAAGATGGTTAAAATGTTGAATTTTATGTCAGATTTATCTCAATAAAATTTTTTAAATAAAAGAAAGGGCATAAACCATATAGAGTATTGGGTAGGTAGGGGTAGGAATAATTATAGTAGGAACTGAAATTTGACATTGATTCCAATTGATGGTTCTGATGATTATACTGTTTTTTCCAAATATCTTAGTTGAATAGGAACAGAATACTTTAATAAGTCAACACATATTTTGCATATATACTTCTCCATACACCACTGGTTCTCCAAGTGTGGATCTGACCAGCAGCATCAACATTACCTGGAAACTTTTTAGAAATATAAATTATCAGTTGCACTCAGGACATATTGAACCAGGAACCCTGAGGCTGAGATCCAGTCCTCTGTGGTTTAACAAGCCCGTCAGGTAACTGTTATGCATCCTAATGTGGAAAAACCACTCTCAAGCACAAATGGCTGTTCCCAGGCTTCTAGATTAACTGGATTCTGGTTTTCATAAATTACACCCACAGGAGATTAAGCAGCATAAACTAATTCATTCCTAGGGTTCATTATGTCATTATGGGATGCCCACAAACACACACTCAACTAGTGCCTGGTGCAGGGAGGAATAAGTAAGCATTTGAAAACGCTTGCAGAGAATGTATTCTGACTATGCATGTCAGTATGAACACACTGCCTCTAACTCGTTCTCTTAAGACCTCAAAGTGAAGGTATAAGGGTCTTCTGAAACATTTTAGTGAAAGTAAAGGTGAAATATAATAGGGAGACTAATGTTCCAGATCCCTTCAGTTATATAATAACTGAAGAGTTTAAGAACTCCCTAAATTTAGTAGAATACTACATCAGTTTTCTTCTGCCTCAGTACATTCATGGGACAGGACAGGTATGCAGTTGAACAGAAACATTCAAAAGCCACATACACAACACACTATACCTTGACTTCATATATACAGAAACACATATGCACCATTCCCAGACACTGACACAGAGTTGCTGGCATGCATGCACAGGCAACACTCGGCTAGAAACAAGCCCACTCTCACTTATTTTTGGTCCCCATCATAGGGGCAAGAAAGAAGGCTTGCTAGTGGGGATGAGGTTGGGGGAGGGGGGATGTGATATGTGCCAGGAGGAATCAGTACCATCATTCTCCACAGAACTGGGTGCACCGCTGTTAAAGATTTGATCCACATGATTCAATATGAACTCAATCACCACCTGCTGGACTCGGACTGCAAGGAAGGCTGCATCACCATTGCAACCAGTGGCTTCGATTTCTTTAGACCTGAACCGCAGAAGGAACACAATCAGTGAGTGAGTCTGGCTTGCAACCTGAGGCAGTAAGGTGAACCAGTAGGCCTTTTGCACAAGTTTCATTTCCAAAATTTATACAGTTTTTTAAAATTTGTTGAATACTTTAACTACTTGAGACCAATTAAAGGGACTGTCCAAGAGGCTGTGAAACCCAACACAATTTAAAAGTTACCTGGTATCTAAAATTTAAAACAGTTTACCAAGTATTAGAAATTGCAGGGCTACAAATGCTCTCCTATGAATGTATAGAAATGGATTTCTTAAACTTTTATAGAATCACTCCCATCCAATTATTCTATCGGGAAGGTCAATATTTATGATGTAATATGAAGCAGATGGTTTAGGTTGTAGCCAGCTATGGCTCCTACCAAAGCCAAGAAATGCTAATAAGTCCCAAAGATAAGAAAGTCCTTTTCAATAAATTGTAACCATTGCATCAGCCACATCCTGGTTATTGCCAGAAAACACCTTAGGAAACCAGTGTTTCCAAGTAAGCAGGGAGCGAGCTTAGGATATTGAAATCACCTTTAATTCCTATGTGCTACAAATGACCACTTAGCTGCAGGCTTGTCTTCAAGGGGCTTAATCTTCATTTCAATGGTGGGCTCAGCCCTGGGGGGTGGTGAGAAGATGAAGGTGTGGTGGTTACCTGAGGAGGTTTGGAGCCCACACCAGAGCCAGGTTCCTGGCATGCATGTTGGTCTGGCTGCTGAAGGAGGCGATGTGCGCCAGGTGTCGGATCAGGTATTCCAGGGTCCTGTAATGGTTCAGTGTTTTGACAAAGTAAGTAACTTCAGTGCCTGTGTGATGCCTGACATCTGGAGATCATTCTAAGTTTGGTTATGAGAGACTCTAAATATTTCTAGCTTATGAATTTTGAAGGAACATTGGGAAGATGTCAAGATTGATGGAAGTAATTTTCTTGGCCATAGGCATGCTGGTTGGGGGTGAGGAAGGGGATGGTCTTGTGAGATATTTTAAATATTAAATATCTTAATATTGTGAGGAACTTCTTTTTATATCACATCAAAATCTGTGCCCTGTGGGCAGACACAGGGAACTGGGGAAAGGTGGTAAAATTAGGGACGAACCCAGGAGAATAAAATAAAAGAATGGGATGATAGGAGACGGTACTGGTGAGCAAGTAGTGGTTCAGTCAGCCAAGTGCTCAAGAGCTGCAGTCAACTGATGTCTAAAAACTACATTGGTTTTCATACATTTGTTGATCCTATGAATCTCTGTAAGAACCACGGATGTGACTGTGAGGCTGACTTGCTTCATCAGAGACACCCTTTCGGGGAGCTCTGTGGCCACCAGCATTGCTGCTCAGACACCAGCTGTTCACCAACCTCAAGTTGCCCCCGGGAAATTGTCCACTGAATTTGCTCCCTCTTAGGATGTCAGCACGCCTCTTTGGTATTACACCACATTGACAGGCTGCACGCTTCTTTTCCCCAGGATTCTTACCTATAATGGGATGGGGGAAGTTCCTGGATAACATTTTGGATTCGGGCCAGTCGGCCTTCTTCCGGGCAATGTGACACAGCCTCCTGTGGAGAAGAACATGAAGCAGGCCCGTGAGGATGAGCGTGGACACTCACCTGTGTAGGCTGACATTATTCAGGCTCCTGGTTCTCCAGCCTCGCTACTGTGCCCAGAGGTCAAGTTTCCGTGAGACACATGTTTCCATGGAAACAACCAACCAACTACAATTTCTGGGTGTTCATTTTGTGAAATATCTCATAGCATGTGCACGCAGAGATGGGAGCATCTTGTTTATCCTTTGATGGATGTCTAATAAGGAATATGTAGGGTTGTAGAATGTTGCACATGGCAGGGAGAGTCATGGAGACTCACTCTTGGAGGGAGACAGAGACAGAGGCGAGATGTGAGAGAGATGACAGAGTGGTACTGCTATACTCACATCTGTCTTTGTGGATATAAATAGCCACCCCTCACCTTGCCTGTGACTATCCTGATTATCTTGAGTACTCAGCTGCTGCCTGTCCTAGATGCTAGGAAGCAGGGAAGACATGCCTCCCATGGTGGGGATAAGAATTTTGTTCTTGAGACACAGTGGTCTTGCCCAGACTTGCTCTCTGGCTATTTCCTGTGTGGGTATTTTGTTCTCCTATCAGCCCAAGAGCCTTCAAAGAGAGCAGGAATGGCATGCAGGCAGTGTGATCACGGGCTGGCCCACGTCATCTCTTACAATGTAAGAGTCCCTGGGCAGATTCCTCTGCTCCTGGTTCTGCCCCCTGTCCAGAGAATCTGAAAGGCTCAGGGGCTACTCCCAGTGCAGTCAGGGAGTCCTCATGACTGCCAGCATGGCAGTGGGAATCCCATTTTTCTTTCTTTACTGAGATGTAGTATGCATGCATAGGCAGGTCTCTAAAAAGTTCATGCAAAATGCATGCCTTTTTTTTTTTTTTTTTTTTTTTTTGACAGGCAGAGTGGACAGTGAGAGAGACAGAGAGAAAGGTCTTCCTTTTGCCGTTGGTTCACCCTCCAATGGCCGCCAGCGCACCGTGCTGATCCGATGGCAGGAGCCAGGAGCCAGGTGCTTTTCCTGGTCTCCCATGGGGTGCAGGGCCCAAGCACCTGGGCCATCCTCCACTGCACTCCCTGGCCACAGCAAAGGGCTGGCCTGGAAGAGGGACAACCGGGACAGAATCCGGCGCCCCAACCGGGACTAGAACCCGGTGTGCCGGCGCCGCTAGGCGGAGGATTAGCCTAGTGAGCCGCGGCGCCGGCGCAAAATTCATGCTTTAAAAACTGCATGTAGGGCCAGCGTTGTAGTATAGTAGGATAAGCCTCAGCCTGCAGCCCCTGCATCCCATATGGCCACCGGTTCGTATCCCGCCTGCTCCTCTTCCGATTCAGCTCTCTGCTACGGCCTGGGAAACAGTGGAAGATGGCCCAACTCCTTGGGCCCCTGCACCCATGTGGGAGATCTGGAAGAGACTCCTGGCTCCTGGCTTCAGATCAGCTCAGCTCTGGCCACTGTGGTCATTTGGAGAGTGAACCAATGGAATGGAAGACCTCTCTCTCACTCCCTGGATCTACCTCTCTCTGTAACTCTGTCTATTAAATAAATAAAATAAATCTTTAAAAAAAAACCCTATGTATAAACTTCAAAATTCTCTTGTACCAAAATAAACTTATCTTTTAATCCTTTTCTATGAACGTTTTGAGTACTCTTGTATTTCCTTCCAGTGCTGGAAACTTGCTTTACATTTGTATACAGTGAATGGGATAATTATAAAATATATCCTTGAGTTTGATAAACACAGTCCCTGCCCCTGTAATAAAATAATAAGATCCTAGCTGGGATGACAGCTTTCTTAATATATACCGTTCACCCCTATTTGTCTTTACCTATCATTTGCTTGTATGTAAATGCTGAAGTTGACACTCTCAAAAATGAAAAAGTTTCCTGAATCTATATATATGAAATACATGAAATTTGTAGACAATTAAAATAAAAAATAAATAAATAAAAAAGAATGAAAGAGTTTTGAGGCACAGAAAAATGGGGGGAATTAACTTTTGGGGGCACCTTCTATTTCCCAGGTCTTTTTCTAGCCCCTCTCTGCTGTGTATGTCCTGGTCTACCTCAGAAGAGAACTCCTTGGTCCTGCCCAGCATGGCCATCCTGATCCCTCTCACTTGTCCCCTTTGGCAGTCTCCACCATTGTGTAGGTGCAGAATGTTGTCTCTTCAGGGTATTGCTGGTTGTCAGTCTCCCTCGCTAGAGTATGAACGCTGACAGCACAGAGAGATGTGAAGAGTCCCTGTGTCCAGACACTGCCTAGAACACAGTAGGTGCTCCTTACTTTGGCCAGCTGTGTCCATCAAGTTTTTTTTTTTTTCTCTGTCTTTTTAAAATTTAATTGAAGTAAAACACACATACAGAAGTTCACCATTTAAAAAAGCAATTAAAATCATCTACACGGAAAACTTGTAGGGAAACTCATTTCCCAGGCAGAAGTGGGGGCAGAGGTGGGCCTGGGCCTGTCAGTCGCAGGTGCCCCAATCTCCTGGTGGGTTTGCCAGCCAGAGAATAGACCCAGTGCAAACAAGCATTCTGCTGCAGCCCAGCTTTCTGAGCTCTGCAGGACATAGGGGCAGGGGCAAGAATGGAGCCTTTAGGAAGCAAGCCAGCATCTCCCTTCTCCAGAGCTGTTGTTATTGGAAAACAGCATTGGGTGGTGAAGCGGACCCTGGCTCTGCCAAGCGAGGAGAACCTCACAAGGGGGGCAAAGGCAGAGAAGCTCCAGGGGTGGGGGCTGCTGCTGCTTGTGGGCTCTGGGGCCTCCCACGTTCTGTCATGCACAGAGCACCGGCGGGGAAGCCTCTCTTCATCTCTGCAAAACCAGGGTCAAGCTTTGCAAAACTTTGTACCACACCCCCTTTAAAAAAACTGTTTTGGGGAAAAAAGGTTGTCGGCTCTCATGGAAAGTTCCTTTAACATTTTAGGAAGCTGTTACTCATCTTTGTTCTCTGAACAGGGGCAGGCTTACCCCGATGCCTGCAGTCCCATTAGGAATTGGCCTTTATTTCCTCCCTGACAGTGTCTCCTATCCTGCCCCAATTCCATCCAGAAGCTCTCTAGATTTGAGTTTTTCTCCCAGTGGAGTATGGGGGAGGGGTGTCTCTACAAACTTGTTTTTAGCTTTTTTATGTTCTCTTCTTAGGATGATGGAACCCATCTTTGGGCAACTGAGGGAAGGGAGTTGAAATTTTTGCCCATGTCAACTTTTTATCAGAGAATTTCACTCAACACTAGTGGGGCCAGTCTGGCTAATAGCTAAAACTTGAAAGATCCAGGATAAAATCTGGCCCCTGATTCTCGTCAAATCAGTAAGACAAGCTTCCGGCTCTATGGTTTTTGGTGAAGGCCGGGCTCTCGTCCCTGCAGTAGGGTCCTCACTCGGGGTTTCCCTGTTTACCACAGCCATCTCCGCTCCTGCCTCTCAAGTCCTGCTTCCAGGCAGCCCTGTCACCAGGTGGCCCAACACAAACAACCATGGCTGTCCCAACTGCACCCCAGTGGCGACATCAATTTTTTGTTAAGTACTTAACAATAATTATAAAATCATTTTATGTCTTGAATCATTTTAAGCTATTGACTAGATGTTTAAAAAGTAATCATGTTGGCCAGCGGCGTGGCTCACTAGGTTAATCCTCTGCCTTGCGGCACCAGCACACCGGGTTCTAGTCCGGTTGGGGCGCCAGATTCTGTCCCGGTTGCCCCTCTTCCAGGCCAGCTCTCTGCTGTGGCCAGGGAGTACAGTGGAGGATGGCCCAAGTGCTTGGGCCCTGCACCCCAGGAGACCAGGGGAAGTACCTGGCTCCTGCCATCGGATCAGCGCGGTGCGCTGGCCGCAGCGCGCCAGCCGCGGCAGCCATTGGAGGGTGGACCAACGGCAAAGGAAGACCTTTCTCTCTGTCTCTCTCTCACTGTCCACTCTGCCTGTCAAAAATAAAAAATAAAAAAAAAATATAAGTTTCACAAGAGCAAGTATTTTTATTTCTATTTTGTTCATGGCTAAATCTCTAGCAGCCAGAATTATGCCTACAAGGTACCCAAAACATATTTGTGGAATGGAGTAAATGAATGAGTCAATATTTTGCTTTGTGCTTCATGATGCCAAACAACCGCATTCAGGCCATGCTTTCAAAAACAGTACCTCCTAGGCCGGCGCCGCGGCTCACTAGGCTAATCCTCCGCCTTGCGGCGCCGGCACACCAGGTTCTAGTCCCGGTTGGGGCGCCGGATTCTGTCCCGGTTGCCCCTCTTCCAGGCCAGCTCTCTGCTGTGGCCAGGAAGTGCAGTGGAGGATGGCCCAAGTGCTTGGGCCCTGCACCCCATGGGAGAGCAGGAAAAGCACCTGGCTCCTGGCTCCTGCCATCGGATCAGTGCGGTGCGCCGGCCGCAGCGGCCATTGGAGGGTGAACCAACGGCAAAAGGAAGACCTTTCTCTTTCTCTCTGTCTCTCTCTCTCACTGTCCACTCTGCCTGTCAAAAAAAAAAAAACAAAAAAACAAAAAAACAAAAAAAAAACAACAACACACACAAAAAAAACAGTACCTCCTGAGGACCTTTCCCCTTGGTGATGAGAACCAGCATGGCAGGCGCAAGCATTGTGGCACCGTGGATTAAACCACCTGTGACAATGGAATCCCTTATGAGCTCCACTTCCAATCTAGCTTCCTGATAATGGACCTTGGAAAGCAGAGGATGACCCAAGTCATTGGGCCCCTGCTGACTATGTGCGAGACCTGGATGGAATTTCAGGTTCTCGGCTTTGGCCTGCCCCCTCCTCAGCTATTGTGGCTATCTGGGGGAATGAACCAGTAGATAGAAGATCTCTCTCTCTCGCTCTCTCTGTAGTTCCCTCTCTTTCCCATCCAAGTACTAACCAGGCCCAACTCTGCTTAGCTATCAAGATCAGACAAGAACAGGCATGTTCGGGGTGGTATGGCGAGGGGGAGGGGGAGGGGGAGGGACAGGGGGAGGGCGAGGAGGAGGAGAACTAGAAACCAGCATGGCTGAGGCAGCTCCTGGCAGGGTGACCAATCTTCCTGTTTTGCCTGAGATGGAAGGGTGTCTGGTGAGATGGGACTTCAGGTGTTAAGATGGGGAGTCCCTGGCAAACCAAATCAGGCACTGCGAGCTCACATTCAGTCTGCCTTTGCCTGTAGCCAAGCACTAGTTGTCTGCCCCAAGTGACATTTCAGATGTGTGCAAGGTCAACCACCCTGTCCGCAAGTATCTACTAAGTAACAGTTGCAACATTTTTCAGTAGCTGGAGAGCAGAGAAAGAAACCACAGTTAACAAAGTAAATCAAGCACAGTTCATGTCCTCAAGGAAACTTACAATTTAATGAGGGAGACTGATATATAAAGAAATGATTTCAATATACATCCAATATGTAACATGTTTCCAAACGGTCTTTCCCTAAAATTTCAATTCTGCAACTTTGCCCTATTTTGGGTGTAATCATTTTTAGCTGGATCATTCTGAACAAAGTTCAATTTTTTCTAAAGTGAATTTTTTGTGATCAAAAATAAAATCTAATTCAATAGGTTGAATAATTGCTCCAGAAGGTATCAGATCACAATTCCTGCAACCTGAAAATGCAACTGTATTTGAAAAGAGAGTCTTTGTAGATGTGATTAAAAGGGGAGGGGGAGGAGGAGGGAGAGGGGGAGGGGGAGAGGGGAGAGAAGGAGAGGGGGAGAGGGGGAGGGAGAGGGTGAAGGTGAGGGAGAGGGGGAGAGGGAGAGGGGGAGAGGGGGAGGGAGAGGGTGAAGGTGAGGGAGAGGGGGAGGGGGAAGGAGGGAAAGGGAAGGGGGAGAGGGAGAGGGAAGGGGAGAGGGAGAGGAGGGAGGGAGAGGGAGAGAGGGGGAGGAGAGGGGGAGGGGGAGGGGGAAGGAGGGAGAGGGTGTGGGAGGGGGGAGGGGGAGGAGAGGGGAAGAAGGGGAGGAGAGGGGGAGGGGAGGGGGAGGGGGAGGGAGAGAGTAGGAGAGGGAGAGGGGGAGGGGGAGGGAGAGGGGGAGGGGGAGGGGGAGGGAGAGAGAGGGGGAGGGAGAGAGAGGGGGAGGAATAGGAGGAGAGGGAGAGAGAGGGGGAGGGGGAAGGAGAGGGGGAAGGGGAGGGGGAGGGTAAGAGAGGGTGAGGGTAAGAGAGAGGGTGAGGGAGAGGGTGAGGGGAGGGGGAGGGAAAGGGGGAGGGGAGGGGGAGGGAAAGGGGGAGGGGGAGGGATTGGGAGAAGGTGTGGGAGAGGGGAGGGGGAGGGAGAGGAAGAGGGAGGGGGAGGGGGAGGGAGAGGGGGAGGGGAGGGATTGGGAGAGGGTAAGGGAGAGGGGGAGGGAGAGGGGAGGGGAGGGATTGAGAGAGGGTGAGGGAGAGGGGGAGGGGGACGGGGAGGGGGACGGGGAGGGAGAGGGAGAGGGGTAAAGAAAGAATACAAACACTTTAGGACCCATACAGGTAATTTGAAATGATTTTCTGAGATATCCAATTTATACCTTCAGTAGAAAACTATAGTCAGTCTTATGACAGGCTTGCCAGCATGAAATGGCAACATTAAAAATTGCTTAAATATACAACTATATGATCTAGTAATTGATAATTTTAAAATAATTATGTTTCTTTTTCTATGAATTATTCTTTGTTCATTTGTTTAGTGGGAAGTTATTTTTTCTTTGTATTGGTAAGCAAGTGTTCTATATCATTAAAGAATTTTAATTCCCTGTCATTTTATTATAGCTTTTATAATTGTTCATTATCTTTATTTTTATTAACATACTTTAAAATAGGTAAATAATTTATCCATTATTCACTTTGTTAGGTTTCCCTTTTGTGATCTTTCCCATTGCTTTCATTGTTGGAAAACCTTTCTCTACCCTGAAATCTACTGAAAGGTAAGGCTGTAACTTGATTTCCCCCTTATCTTATCTAATAGTTAACCAGTTCTTCCTACATTGTCTCAAGAACTGTACCTGTTTAGTTTTTCACGTTAAGTTTTTTAACTTTTCATCAGTTTTTCATGTTTAAGTTTTTTAACTGTTCAGTTACTTAATACATGATCCTATTTAAGTGCTATCTCTATTTTTAAGTAGTGTGGGAGTCATGAGACAGAATTTTAAATCTTTATCTGCACTTACTAACTGTATCATCCCAAGCAGGACTCTCTTTGAGTCTGAATTTACTCATTTGTACAAGAGACAAACAAAATTACTTCATAGGGTTATTTTAATGAGTAAGCGAAATAATATTTATAATGTGCTTATCACATAGAAATCACTCAATGAGGTATCTATTAAAATCACTATTATTTCATTAATATTTCCTTACTGTTATTCCATTGAGATATAATTCTATTCTTGCTGCACAAGTAGGTTTCAATAAATTATTGTGATAATGTAACAGAGCTATTCCCATGTCCCTGAAGAAAGTTTGCTTATGTTATCATATTTATTATTGTGCTTAAAGAAACCTATTAAATAATGAGTTCTTCAACATAGTTAACCTCATTAGGTTCTACCCATGAGAAGTTAGCCAGCACAATGAAACATTCCTATTTTTTTTTAGTCCAAATATGCCACCTAAATATGATGACAGATTTCCTTCGTATCTGATGATAAGTTGACAAAATGTTGCTATGGTATTTTTAAGTTGGTGTAAGAGAACAGAATGGTTAGCAATATCTGGAAACAGGAATGGGGAAAGATAAATATGGACCTTGTTTGGAGTCTGTATGTAAGATCTACAGAGAAATTCTTATTTCTAAGGTTTCTAAGTAAGAATCCCTATCTACCCCAAAAATAGAATGAGATACTATTAAAAGAAATTTGTCTCATCCAGTTCACTAACATGATGATATTCTAATTTATCATATTTGAAGATGACACTGTTGTACTGACAACATATGCAGAAAACAAACAATAAAGCCTTAAGCACAATTAAAACAAAAATAAGATAATACTTTTGGCAGATTCAGATTGGCAAATAGCTTAACAAATTGAAAATACACGGTGTTGGCCAGGCTGCAGGGAAAAGAGCATTACTGTCTCTCTGGAGGACAGTTTGGCAATATGTAACAAAATTTTTAAATAAGGACTCTTTGCTCAGCAGATCTGCTTCAGTGATTCTCCCTTAAGGATATTCAGTGTGAAGATACATATGCAAAAATGCTTGTTATATTGCTGTTTATTAAAGCAAAGTATTGAGAAACAAAAAGATCTAAATGTCTATCAGCAGGATACTGGTTTCATAGGAGGGAATATTCTGTAAAAAGTGTCTCTGTATCTATTAACATGGAAAGATATTCACATTTTTTAGTCAAAATAGTTCCAGGGCTGGCTCTGTGGCGTAGCAGGTTAAGACACCACTTGCAGTGCTGGCATCCCTTATGGGCGCTGGTTCAAGTCCCAGCTGCTCCACTTCCAATCCAGCTCTCTGCTATAGCCTGGGAAAGCAGTAGAAGACGGCCCAAGTCCTTGGGCCCCTGCACCCGCTTGGGAGACCTGGAAGAAGCTCCTGGCTCCTGGCTTAGGATCGGCTCAGCTCCTGCCATTGCAGCCAGTTGGGGAGTGAACCAGTGAATGGAAGACCTCTTTCTCTCTCTGCCTCTCCTTCTCTCTGTGTGTAACTCTGACTTTCAAATAAATAAATTAATTAAAAGTTCCAAAGTAGAAATATATAGTATAATAATAAAAACTGAGAGTGTATATATGGGAGAGGACATTAAGGAAGAGAGAGAGAGAGACAGACAACTATGTGTGTGTGTGTGACAGAGAGAAAGAGAGAGAGATTATAAATGTTAGTAGAAGATGTGGTTGGTGTATGCTATTTCAGGTGCTTTAATTTTCTTATTGCTTTAATTTTACAATAAAATCCTGTTTTCATTTGAGAAAACAAATCACAACAAAAACACCATGCAAAGAATGAAAGACTGAAGGAAATACCTATGGGAGAGACAGAGAAATCCCCAAATGGCTACAACAGCTGGATGAAGCCAGGAGCCTGAAATTCTATCAGGGTCTCCCACGTGAGTGGCAGGGGCTCAAGAACTTGGGCCATCTCCTGCTGCCTTACCAGGCATATTAGCAGAGAGCTGAGCAGCCAGGAGTTAAACTGGAATTCTGGTATGGGATGCCAGTGTTGTAGATGGTGGTTTAACTCACTGTACTACAATGTTGGATCCCTTAATCTTTCTTAGTTTCTTTCTTTCTTTCTTTCTTTCTTTCTTTCTTTCTTTCTTTCTTGACAGACAGAGTGGACAGTGAGAGAGAGAGAGACAGAGACAAAGGTCTTCCTTTGCCGTTGGTTCACCCTCCAATAGCTGCCGCGGCTGGAGTACCGCGCTGATCCAATGGCAGGAGCCAGGTGCTTCTCCTGGTCTCCCATGGGGTGCAGGGCCCAAGTACTCGGGCCATCCTCCACTGCACTCCCTGGCCATAGCAGAGAGCTGGCCTGGAAGAGGGGCAACCGGGACAGAATCCGGCGCCCCGACCAGGACTAGAACCCGGTGTGCCGGCGCCGCAAGGTGGAGGATTAGCCTAGTGAGCCGCGGCGCCAGCCCCCTCAATCCTTTCTTAATATACAGTTTGTATTTTAGATTTGTATTGAAATATTATTATAAATGTTTCCCTGTTATTATACAATTGTGTATTCTGGATTTTTTTCAAACATTATCATGAGTATTTCCTAGTACCACTGAAAACTCTTAAATATATTTTTAATGCCCATATCCAACTTTTAAGTAGCATTCATTTATTCTTATATTAAACACTCAAAATAAGTTGATTACAATAACCATTGTTCTATGGAACAACCTGAATCGTTCCTATTGTTTGAACTTTGATCTGGCTCTAACAACTGCAAATCCTCCATAATCTCAATTTCCAGTATTCCCCGTCCTACTCCAACACTCCACTGCACTCGCTGGAATGCATAATCTACTTTTCCCTCCTTATTCATCATTATTACGCCCTCATTTCCTTTCTTATCCAGACTGAATTCCCTGATCGATTATTTCAACCACGTCCTGGCATCTACCCTCATCTCCTTCATCCCTCTTTTGCTAGCTGAACCTTAGCCTTGGTTAATCCCAGCTCTGCCTCCTCTACACCTCTATTCATGCAGCCCAACATCCAAGCCCTATTTTTAAAGCTATTGATATTGACACACATCAAGAACTGAGTCTCATTTCTACTTCCCTGTGGGTGCCCTAAATGGGGACCGCACAGTTGCCACTGTAGTGTTCTGCTCCCGCCCAGCGTCCTTCCCTCCAACCCAACTCACCAGCCCTGCTGCATTCCTTCTTTACTGCTTTCCTCAGATTCTATCTCTTCAGTTTCCTAACCTTTCTGCTGACTTTTGCTTGTTTTCTCTCTCCTGCCTATCTGCACACCCCACCTTTCCCAAAAAGAAACACAGAAGGAATTGCCTGATAAACATGAACTAGCGGCTCAAGTCTCACGTTCCTGTCCTGCCTCTACTGTGTGACCTTGGGCAAGGCACCTTGCATCTCTGTTTCTCAGTTTCCTCCCTGTACAATGAGACACATTCAATCAAAGAAAACGAGGAGATAATTTAACCCAGCTCTTAAAACAAACAACACAATTCTGAGAACTCAAGAAAGAAAACTCAGCGAGCAGTTCCATACCCTGTTTTTCTCACCATACCATCCTACTGCCATCACCATGCTGAGATAATATCAACCATCTGCTGAACACAATTGTTGCTAGTTTAGTGCTGAAGCTCTCCTTGTCCCATTCATGCATCCCACCCATAACCATAGCGGAAATCCAAAGACTCACCGTGAATTTCTCATAGAGCTCGTAAGTCAGGAGGGGGTTGGGCAGCTCCCTAAAGTAGAGTTTGCAGAGTGAGCCCACACAGTGGATGTCCTGGAGGTACACTTCCCTTGTCAGGTCTGGACATTGATCTGAGCCAAACTCTTGCCTGAAACAACACAGACGGAGACATAACAATCCCAGGGAGCATGTGTTCCATGTCAGCAGCTGCTTGGCTGCTTAGGGGTAAAAGACCCTAAATGGCTGATCTGACCACGTTTTTAACCTTGATTCTCCTCCAGGCTCGATGAAGCCATAGGAAGATTTCCACTGGGGGTCTGGCTCTTCCTTGCAAAATCTGATGTGAATAGGAAGACATAATGCTCAACTATGAATGGATGTCCCATGGCATTATACCTGTAGCATCAGTTATGAATACTAGGGAAATGTGCAAAAAAAAAAGTCGCCAATAAGGCCTACTGAGATTGCAGTTTTTCAAAAATGTTGTTCACAACAAACTTCTCTTTCTTCCAGAAGAGATGCAAACCAGGGTGTGTCAGATTGTTATCAATTGCCTCCATATATTCATGTCAACAAACTTGTTTTATCTGGAAACTCAAACCCAGGGTTGGAGAACTTTAATCAACTATCTCTGATGTTCAATGGAACCTCTAGGCTGCCTGATGGGGACTCCTGCAGGATAGATGAGATTGTAAATATCTTTTCAAACAATCTATGCTGGGAAATCCGGCAATATCAGCTGATTCTCAACACGGTTTCTAATTAGAAAAAAAATCTGCTCAATGAACATACTGCCTCAAATAATGTATACTTACAAGTTAAAATATGTTTATGACAACTATGAGCTTTGATATAGAAAATAAGTTAGATTTTTCATGAGTGTTCAGTTGGCCAATCAAGTGGCGACAAACTCAACAGGACACTCAGAACCAGCATTTTCAAAATGGCTTGCAATGCCCACTCTCCTGTACTCCGGTCCTGCCGCTTTAATGAAGAATAGGGAATCCCTAATGCTGTCAGAACATCAAAGGAGATGAGCAGTGTCTTGAAAAAAGAGAACCATGGCATGGCGTCATGAATTCATAGGCATATGTTTTTTTTTTTTTTTTTTTCAGAGAGCAGAAGGAGAACCATTTAGAGCTTATTAATTTATTTAGTCAAAAGTTCCCCTTGTCAAACTAAAGTTAGTCCTTACATAAAATAATTGCCGGCGCTGTGGCTCAATAGGCTAATCCTCCGCCTGCGGCGCCGGCACACCAGGTTCTAGTCCTGGTTGGGGCGCCGGATTTTGTCCCGGTTGCTCCTCTTCCAGTCCAGCTCTCTGCTCTGGCCCGGGAGTGCAGTGGAGGATGGCCCAAGTGCTTGGGCCCTGCCCCCGAATGGGAGACCAAGAGGAAGCACCTGGCTCCTGGTGGATCAGCACAGTGTGCCGGCTGCAGCGGCCATTGGGGGGTGAACCAACGGAAAAAGGAAGGTCTTTCTCTCTGTCTCTCTGTCTCTCTCTCTCACTGTCCACTCTGCCTGTCAAAAAAAATTTTTAAAAAAATTGATCACCATTCAAATATCTTTCTAGGATACCAGCTACCACATAGTATACTTCAGAGCAAAGAGTACTGCATTAAAAAGTATTTGCTGCTGAAATTCTAAAAAGTGGTACACTTATAATTTGTGAATTATATAAATATATGGCTGTAATAAGCCAATTTTTAAAAAAATAACCTTCAGTCTCCAGGTATAAGGAGACTTCTTTTGGCATAACTAAATTACAATTGAGATTTGTGGCAGAAACCAAATAGGATAGGGGAAAAAGATGAAAGCTGAATTACTTTGCACGATCTATTAAATTTTACATATTTATTTTGTAATAAAATCTACTTTATTTTACATATTTATCTTGTAATAAAAATGTTTTATTGCTTTAAAAGTCAATATATAACTACACATTATACATAACATAGTATATATATACTATATATATATATATATCTTCCATTAAAGAATAATATGTGAGGGCCAGCACTGTGGCACAGTGGGTTAAGGTGCATCGGGTTAAGCTGCCGCCTGCAACACCAACATTCCACATGGGTGCCGGTTTGAGTCCTGGCTGCTCTGCTTCCTATCTAGCTCCCTACTAATGGTCTAGAAAAGTAGCAGAAGATGGTCCAAGTGCTTGAAACCCTGCATCCTGGATGAAGCTCCTGGCTCCTAGCTTTGGCCAGACCCAGCTGTGGTCATTTAAGGAGTGAACCAGTAGATGGAAGATCTTTCTTTCTGCCTCTTCCTCTCTCTATAAATCTGTCTTTCAAATAAATAAATTAATCTTTTTTAAAAAGAATAATATACAAAATACCTATGCCTATTATTTTAGTCATAGTAAATTATGGATATTATATACATATATATTATGTATACTTTAAATGTAGTCTATCATATATCTATATTATATATAATATATATCTATCTATATTATATATATCTATATATATTAGTTATATAAAACATATAGCTGTGTTTTGGGTAAAAGTTTTTGCTCTCTCTCTTTTTTTTTTTTTTAAGATTCATTCATTTGGAAGGCAATTACAGAGAGAAAAGGAGAGACAGACAGGGATTTTTCATCCTTGGTTCATTCCCCAAATGGCCACAATGGCCAGGGCTGGGAGGGGCTAAAGCCAGAAGCTAAATTCCAGTCCCCCATGTGGGTACAGGGGCCCAAGTACTTGGGCCACCCTTCATACTTTCCCAGGCACATTAGCAGGGAGCTAGATCAGAAGTGGAGCAGCGGGGAATCAAACTGGCACTCATATGCAATGCTGGCATCACAGGCAGTGGCCCTAACCTACTACACCACAATGCTGGCTCCATGTCTGGCCTATTAATGTAATAGAATTTCTTTCAAATTTTTAGGATAAATCTGTAGAATTGGAAATAATTCATCCAGTAATGTTTTAAATAATATCAATTAGGTATTAGTCAATATCCATTAGAGAAATACACAGTTATGCACACTTCTGATTTTTCAACCACATGGAACATCAAATGTGACAAGAACCTTTAAGTTCTGAACATTATGGAACCAAGAGCCAATCCAACTAAGTTTTGGGTAGGCAAGCAGATGGTTATAAATCACGTGTTTCTAACTCATAACTTAAATCATTGGAGTTAAGTCCACTTAAGAAGGGTAGATCTGGTTCAAGACAAACAAGCAGATTAAAGGCCCTCAGGAGCTTTTTATTGGAAAGAATTACATCAGGCTGGGTAGCTTCCTGATTAGAATAAGAACAGTCAGGCATCTGAAAACAGAGGCATCTGATCTCAGCCTGGCCACCTTTCCTTTTATCTCTTTGGGTTTTTAATACTCCCAACACCTGCAGGCAGAGCGCTGGCCAGAGGAAGGATCATGGGAGAATTCCTGTGGGGGCTATTCTTTGAGCTTACCTTAGCCGTTGAATGTTTGAGGTGACTCCAGAAAGCCGATAGATTCCATCCACAATCCCATGAGTCTCTATAAATTCTGCACAGCTCTTCAATACATATGGAACTGTGTAACAGAAAAGAAAAAAACAATAAAGTATCAGATGTAAATCTGACTGTCTTTTTAAACATATCCTTTAAAAGTCCAGGTAACTTCAAAGAGAAACAAGGCTCCTCATTTGAGATACAAGTGGAAATGATTATTTACAAGTGATGGGTGATGTTCCTTTTTATTTTTCAAAAACCATACGGTTTTGTTAAAGTTTTTAAAAACTAATATATTTGAATTTTTTAAGGTTTATTTACTTGAAAGGCAGAGAGAGAAGGATAGACACACAAAGAGTTATCTTGCATCCTCTGGTTCACCCTGACAATGACCACAACAGCTCCCTGTGGCTGGGCCAGGCTGAAGCCAGGAGTCTAGAACTCCATCTGGGTCTCCCACATGGGTGGCAAGGGTCCAAGTACTTGGGCTCTCTTCTGCAGTCTTCCCAGGCACATTAGCAGGGAGATGGATTAGAAGCAGAGCTGCCAGGACTCAAACTGGTGCTCTAATATGGGATGCCAGTGTCACAATAATTTTTTTTTTTTTATTTTTTGACAGGCAGAGTGGACAGTGAGAGAGAGAGAGACAGAGAGAAAGGTCTTCCTTTGCTGTTGGTTCACCCTCCAACGGCCGCCGCGGCCGGCGTGCTGCGGCCGGCGCACCGCGCTGATCCGATGGCAGGAGCCAGGAGCCAGGTGCTTTTCCTGGTCTCCCATGGGGTGCAGGGCCCAAGCACTTGGGCCATCCTCCACTGCACTCCCTGGCCACAGCAGAGGGCTGGCCTGGAAGAGGGGCAACCGGGACAGAATCCGGCGCCCCAACCGGGACTAGAACCCGGTGTGCCGGCGCCGCAAGGTGGAGGATTAGCCTAGTGAGCCGCGGCGCCGGCCCACAAGTAATAATTTAACTCATTGAGTCACAACACCAGCTTGTGTATTTTAGAGTTGCTTTAAGATTTGAAAAATATGCAAAAGTTTATATTTAAAAAAATTTTTTATGATTCATTTATTTATTTGAAAGGTAGAGTTACAGAGACATAGAAGCAGAGAGAAAGGTCTTCCATCCACTCTCCAAATGGCTGCAATGGCCAGAGCTGGGCTGATTCAAAGCCAGGACCAGGAGCTTCTTCTGGGTTTGCCATGCAGGTGCAGGGATCCAAGGACTTTGGCCATCTTCCACTGCTTTCCCAGGCCATAGCAAAGAGTTGGATCAGAAGTGAAGCATCCGGTACTAGAACCGGCGCCCATATGGGAGGCTTTACCCAATACACCACAGCACCAGCCCCTAAAAGCTTAGATTTTTGAGACCATCTGTGACCTTGGAACTCTCCAACTGAATCTCATCTTGTTACTGGTTCTCCAGGTGTGTCTTTCTGATCTTGGCATCAGTATAACCTGAGAACTTGGAAAGGCAAACTCCCAGGCCTTACTTTGAACTGACTGACTCAGAAATTCCGAGGATGGGGCCCAGCAATCTGTTTTTTTTTGTTTGTTTGTTTGTTTGTTTTTGACAGGCAGAGTGGACAGTAAGAGAGAGAGAGAGACAGAGAGAAAGGTCTTCCTTTTCCATTGGTTCACCCCCCAATGGCCATGTGGCTGGCGCGCTGCAGCCAGCGCACCACGCTGATCTGAAGGCAGGAGCCAGGTGCTTCCTCCTGGTCTCCCATGGGGTGCAGGGCCCAAGCACTTGGGCCATCCTCCACTGCACTCCTGGGCCACAGCAGAGAGCTGGACTGGAAGAGGGGCAACCGGGACAGAATCCGGTGCCCCAACCGGGACTAGAACCCCAGGGTGCTGGTGCTGCAGGCGGAGGATTAGCCTATTGAGCCGTGGCGCCAGCCAGCAATCTGTATTTTAACAAACCCTCTGGATAATACGGATGCAGACTGAAATTAGAGAACCACCACCTAATTCTATACAGGAAGCAGCCAAGGCTAAGGTAAATTTACTTATAATTGTTGCTTATGCAAAGTAATTAATAATGGGAAAATGCCTACAATACAAATAAGTGAAAGAAAAAGCAAAATAGAATATATGCTGTAAATTCAGTTATGCAAAAGCAGGAAGACCAGAAGAAAACCTGCCAGAACGTAAAAGGTAATTTCAAGGTTGAAGTCTTTTTAATGGTGAGATTGCTCTCCCTCCCCCCATGGGTCAAATTGGTCATTGATTTAATGGACCACATAAAAGGAACCGCCATAGGCTCTTGAATTCTTGCCACTCCAGAGTTCAGAGCCTTGGTGAAGAAGCGCCTAGCTGTATTCTCTCCTTGGAACTGACCTTGAGTGGGCCAGACAGCTCACTGACCCCGAATGACAGTTACAGGCCGCAGGATGGTGCAGATAGAGTGACAAGTCACATGCCACTCGGGTCCCTGGACAGATCTACCTGAGACCACCCCCTGTGAGTGTGCTGTGAATTGTGGGCTGGTGTTGAACAACTGAGACCTCAGATTCTGGTGACTCCAAGTGACTCTGGAGGCATAGAGGTGGTGTGGGCCTTTCATGAACAAATGTTTGGGTTAGCAAATGTGCTCCTGCCCCCAACACAGGCCAACCCATTAGTGACTTAGGTTAGATGAATGCCACTTCATTATTGCTTATTGAATATGCTCACACCTACACAAAACTCCAAGCTGGACTGCACCTTTACATGAGTAAACACCAGGCCTTTGGACTTAACATTCTACCTGAATTCTCTCTCACAATACTTTGCAAACACCTCCTGTCCATGCTGCCTTTAATTAACTACAATTTTAGGTGCTCAATCATATTCATCATATTGACGGTATTTTCCCTGTCTCTGAAAGGCTAGGCATGCCCACAGCCACTCTGCTCCAGGGCATTTCCATGCTTTGTCCCTGCCCTCCATGACTGGAACTGGAAAAAATTTTCAGTTAACCCGGGTAGGAGGAGGTCAAGGAGTGGACTTGGGATTGGAAATATTGAGTTCTGAAAGCATAGAAGTGGAAGCACTTCATTTAAGGGTAGAGAAGAGGCTGTGGGAGTGGGCAGGGTCCAGAGCTCCCACCTGTCTGCAACTAGAAGAGCCACAATGTAGTCCGTTTTATAAAAATAGGGAGCTCAGTAAGACTTTTGTCTTCCATCCACATAGAAATACAGTTCTAGTGCCTAGAGAGATGAGTAGATAGATAGATACATAGATATATAGATATATAAACATGAGGTCTTCAAAAAGTTCTTGGAAAAAGCAGATTATGAAAACTATGGGGTGTAGTGGCCATCTGCAGTGTCGGCATCCCATATGGGTACTGGTTCAAGTCTCAGCTGCTCCACTTCTGATCCAGCTTTCTGCTATGGCTTGGAAAAGCAGCAGAAGATGGCCCAACTCCTTCGGCCCCTGCACTCACATGGGAAACCTGGAAGACACTCCAGGCTCCAGGATTCAGATCAGCCTAGCTCCAGCTGTTGTGGCCATCTGGGGAGTGAACCAGTTGAAGGAAGACCTCTCTCTCTGTCTCTGCCTCTCTGTGACTCTGCCTTGAAAATAATTAATCTTTTATAAAAAGAAAAACTATGCATGGATTTCAAAAAGTTTTTTATGAAATAGATACTTTAATTCTACTTTACCATGAACTTTTTATTATTGTTTATTTGACAGGCAGAGGGACACACACACACACACACACAGATCGTCCACCTTCTAGTTCACTCCCCAAATGGCTGCAATGGTTGGGACTGGACCAGGCTGAAGCTGGAAACCCCATCTGGGTCTCCCATATGGGAGGCATGGACTCAAATACTTGGGCCATCTTCCATTATCTTCCCAGGTACATCAGCAGGAATTTGAATCAGAAGTGGAGCAGTTGGGACTCAAACTGACACTCCAGTATGGGATGCAAATGTCACCAGTGGCAGCTTAACCCACTGTACCACAACATTAGCCCTTCCATGAATTTCCTGCAGTTACTTTGTACCTATCTTAAAATTCCTGTTCGGCACAATAACGTTAGACTCTTTCCCCACCACAGCAAAATGTTTTGCAATGGGCTACATATGGTCTATGGCTGAGAGTGCAGCTCTGGATGCCAAACTGTCTATCAAACTGTGAGAAAAATATGATTCTGTTTCTCATTTTCCACATTTGTAAAATGAGCATGGTAGTGTTTTTTGTATCATAGTTAGGGCTGAAAATGCTGCTTATTTTAGCACATACTCTAGCAGCTAATGAGCACGTCACAATGCCAGTCATTTTTTTTTTTTTATTTGACAGAGTTAAACAGTGAGAGAGAGACAGAGAGAAAGGTCTTCCTTCTGTTGGTTCACCACCCAAATGGCCACTACGGCCGGAGTTACGCCGATCCGAAGCCAGGAGCCAGGTGCTTCTTCCTGGTCTCCCATGTGGGTGCAGGGGCCCAAGAACTTGGGCCATCCTCCACTGCCTTCCCGGGCCACAGCAGAGAGCTGGACTGGAAGAAGAGCAACCAGGACTAGAATCCGGTGCCCATATGGGTTAATGCCTCCGCTGCAGGCGGAGATTAACCAAGTGAGCCACGGCACTGGCCCCCAGTCATTGTTTCTATTTGTATCTATCTATGATGTGAATTTATAATTTGATTTTCTTGGTGAAAACAGTGCTTGCCCCTTTCCATGCAGTGGGCACTTGGGGTGGAGAACCAGCCTCATACCAGTCAAAATTCACCTCTACTCTTTGGAATGGCTGTTGTGTTCTTCTTGGTAAATGTTTCTCTCTGAAAGCAATTTTGCTCCCATAGAGTCTCTCTGCTGTGCTTTAAATTGTTATCTTTGTTGCACAAGGACAGTAGGATCCAACAGCGAAAGGACTGGGAGTCAGGAGTCTGGGGTGATTGAGTTTGTACCCCAGGTGCATGCCTGTTGAGCTGGGCAGGGCACAAGGGTACTTGAACTTTGAGAACTCCAAGGTAAAACTTCAGACTTCAAGTGCTGCACAAAACACTTCACAAAAGAGGCAATACAAGGTCAGCAAGCTGTCCCAGTCCAGTCGAGGAGAGGACCTCCCCGGACTGCAGCTCTCAGCTGCAGCATTTCAGGCTGCCTTTGTTTTAGAGGTGGAGAAAACACATTCCATTTATTCTGGCCTTGTTACAAAGGCCCTAGAACCTCTCGTTCATGGCTCTGTTTGAGCAGGTGGCAATATTAAAACGGCCCAAGAAAAAAGGCCCTGGTCCCAGTCCTTGATTCTCCACCTGGGCTGAGTTGGAAGGTGTAGGAATTCTCCATCATCCTTAGGATGGAAAGGGATTCACAGAATCTCTGTGCAACCACCTGGCTCTAGACATTGGAGCAGTGGTTCTCAGACTCTGGTACCAGGGCTGAGTCCTGCAGCAGCTGCAGGATCCTCCAGGTGATTCTGGTGCCCATGAAAGTGGAAGAAGCACCAGTCTAGACCAGAGTTGCTTATACCTCAGTGAGCATAAAAATAACCTGAGACTCTTGTTATCTATTCCAGTTCAGTAGGGAGGTGGATGGAGGGAGTGTTGGGAATTTTTACTTCTAACAAATTCTCAGGTGGTGGGGTGCTGCCAATCTTCAGCCACACTTGAGGTAGCAAGGAGCTAAGGATGATACTGGAGGGTGGTGGTGCTAAGATTTTACTTTCAAAATCTCAAAATTCTTTAGACTGTTGTCCCTGGGGTCCAACCAGGGGACACTCTAGGTTTCCGGACAGGCTAGAAGCTTGACACAAAATAGCTGAGTAGTTAAGAGATGGAAAGAAAGCTTCCATTGTCAATTTGGCATGGGAAGGATTGACGTTGGAGGTTGGAGCCACAGAGCTAGTTCTGTGGGATTAAACTTGGGTCCAAAGAACTTTAAGTCTCCTCCTACAAAGGAACACACAGTTGCTGATTATGACATAATATTATAACTTGGTTGAATTGTTTCACTGATGGTCCTCTGACTCCCCCCACTGCTTTTATTTTGGCTTTTCCTGGATCAGAGATCTTAAATGTTAAATTTTAGTCTGAGCAGAAAATACGTTTTCAGGTCATTGCTGATGGAAAAAGAAAATCTTGCTTTATTTTTGCTTTACAGTTTATGAAACATTATAAATTCCTTTGTCTCATTTGTTCTAACCCAGAACAATTAACAGACACTTAGAAATAGAATTGGGGCACTCTTCTCTCATTTCTAAACTCCTTAAGGGTTCAGCACAGAACAAACCAACAGCCAAATCATTTCTCTGTGTTCCCCAGTAGACACAATTCTGCAAGGTGCTTCAGTTGCCTGTGTGCCTAGGACATGAACAGATCTGAAACTGGAAACAGCACAACTTTATCTGCTCATTTATGTGGTTGTAGCAGTCACCTTCTTCTTCTTCCATTGTGCAAACTGCATTGTATTTTAGGGAAATGAGGTGTTTCCCATTCCCACTCTGGATCCTAGTAAGGTCTTGTATTAGATGCCAACCCCTCTCTGGGTCCTTCAGTTCTAACTTCAAAGTCCAGTCCAGTGACCGACAGATACTGTCCAGCACCAAATTCCAAAGAGTATTCCAACAGAATACTGTTCAGCACCAAAAAAGGGAGTGATACAGCATGAGTGCATCTCAAATGCACTAGAATGGGTGATAGAAGCCAGAGTATAAGAGTACATACTATAGAACTCCATTTTTATGGAACTCTAGAAAATGCAAACAATTCACAGTGAGAGAAACAAAGGATTAGCCAGGAGGTAGGGATCAAAAAGGGGGCCCAAGGAACCTTTTGGGTGTGATGGACATGGAAGTGGAAGTGTGAAAGATTGAGTGAGACAAGACACTGCACGGGGAATAAATCCTTTGAGACTCTTGCACTGCATATGGAAGAGAGAGGGGAAAGATTTTAAATAATTTTCCTGTGCTGTGAATGAGCCCCCTCTTCTGTACTTTTCCAAGAAATGCAGTAAAGATTTAAATTACTTCCCCATTATTCTTAGTTGTCATTACAGAACCTTCCACCTGTTTTCCCCAAGAATCTGAGAGCTGTCTCACACTGGCACCTGTAACCTCTCTCTTTCTCTCTCTGTCTCTCTCAATCTGTAGTCGCTGCTCTTCAGTATTTCCCATCCTTTCCTTGTCCCTCCTCAACTCTGTCCCTTCTATCCCATGATCCTCCCTCACCTCTGTGATGCACTCCTTGCCTACAGGTCACTGTCTACCTCAATAATCCCTCTGATTCTCCTTTGCCATCTCTGTCTTAACTTCTTTCTACTCTCCTGTCCTGGCCAATATAGAATTAAAGAAAAGTCTGAAATTTTGTGCTATTTAAAAAATATTTATTTATTTCAAAGGCAGAATTACAGAGAGAGAAGGAGAGGCAGAGAGAGGTTTTTCATCTGCTGGTTCATTCCCCAAATGACTGCAATGGTTGGGCTAGGCTGAAGCCAGGAGCTAGAAGCTTCTTCCTGGTCTCCCACATGGGTACAGGAGCCCAGGGACTATCCTCTGCTGCTTTCCCAGGCACATTAGCAGAGAGCTGGATCAGAAGTGAAGCAGCTGGTTTTTGAATAGGTGCCCATATGGGATGCTGGTGCTGCAGGCTGTGGCTTTAATCTGCTGCACTACAGTAATGGCCCGAAATTTTGTGCTATTTCACAAGAGGTAATGTTTTTTATTCTTCAAAAGGGAGATGTGATGGGACAGCAAGTGAGGCCACTGCTTGAGATGCCTGCATCCCATATTGGCATGCCTGGTTCAAATTCTACCTCTACTTTCAATCCAGCTTCCTGCTAATGTGCCTGAGAGGTATTTGGGTTCCTGTCATCACCATGAGAGATGTGGATGGAGCTCTTGGCTTCTGGCTTTGGGCTGGCCCAGCCCTGGCTGTTGCAGACATTTGGGGATAGTGCCAGCAGATGAACAGATCTTTGTGTCTGTAGCTCTGCCTTTCAAATAAATAATAAAGAAATAAACTTTAAAAATTAAGTGCTGTCTAATTTTTAAAGAAAAAAAAAGTTTAAATATGTTGGCACTTTAGCCTGCCCTTGGAGAAAAGTTTTCCCTTGTTTTAATTTTTAAACATTGAGATATAATTCAAATACCATAAAATTCACCCCTTTAATGTGTACAATTTATTTGTTTTTAGTAAATTTACAAGTTAAACAATCATCTACCTATCTAATTACAGAACACTTTCATCAACTCAGAAAGCACAGCATTAAGTTAAGCCACAGCCTACAATTTCAGCACCCCATATGGGTGCCAGTTCAAATCCTGGAGCTCCCTGATAAAACCTGAGAAAAGCAGTGGAAGATAGCCCAGGTGCTTGGGCCCCTGCACCCACATGGGAAAACCAGATGGAGTTCCAGGCTCCTGACTTTGGCCCTGGCTGTCACAACCATTTGGGGAGTGAACTGGTAGATGGAAGGACTCTCTCTCTCTCCCTCTCTCTGTCTCTCCCTCTCTGTAACTCTGCCTTTCAAAAAATAAAAAAAAAAAAAAAAAAAAAAAAAGGAATCCTATACCCCTGATTAGTTACTTACTTTCCCATCTCTAGAGCCTCTGGTAAACACTAATCAACTCTCTGTTTCTATGTATCTGCCTGTTCTAGATATGTGATATAAACGGAATCATATGCACCAGCCTTCGTGACTGCCTTCTTTCACTTTGCATAACGGTTTCAAGGTCTACCATGCTATAGCATGTATCAGCACTTACTTTTCATTTTTGTGGTCGAATAATATTCTAAATAAATTTCTTATTTTATTTATTCATATATCAGTTAGTGGAAACTTAAGTTATTCCTCTCTTTTTAGCTATACAAATAATGTTGCTAAGAACCTTCAGGCACAGGTTTTGATGTGGACATATGTTTTCAATTGTCTTGGATATATATCCAAGAATAGAATAGCTGGGGTATACAGTGACTCTGTGCTTAACTTTTGAGGAACTGCCAAATTGTTTTTCAAAGCAGCTGTACCATTTTACATTCCTGTCAGCAATGTACTACAGTTCCAATTTTTTAAAATCTTCATCAACACTTGTTATTGTCTACCATTTTTATTATTGTCATCTTAGTGGTGTGAAGTGGTTTTCACTGTGGTTTTGATTTGCATTTCTCTGACTAATGGTTCTAATCATCTTTTCATGTTCATATTGGCCATAACTTCTTTGAGGAAATGTCAGATCCTGTCTATTTTTAATTGGATTGTCTTTTTTCTTTTTACTATTTTTGTGTCAAAATATTTTATTATATATGAGTTCTTTACATAATCTGGGCACTAGACCCTAATCAGTGTATGACTGGCAAATAATTTAGTCCATGCTATGTATTGTGTGTTCACATTCTTGATGGTATTCTTTGAAGCACATAAGTTTTAAATTCTAATGTAATCCAATTTATCTAATTTTTTTTCTTTTGCTGTTTATGCTTTGGCTATCAAGAGAAGAGCTTCTTATTTCTGATTTATATTGACTACATACTTTGGTTCTTTCCTGTTTACATGCATAAGGAATACACTAAGCAATGCAATGTTTTTTGTTGTTACAGGTCAGTAGCTCTCCCTTATCCTTAGGGAAACATTCCAAGACCCCCAGTAAATATCTGAAGTCTTGGCTATTTCCCAAAGGTATACTCTTTATCACACACTGTGTTCATAACTTTTGTGGTTTGAGGTGTGACAGCAAAGCTAGAAGGAATTTTCTTTTTCTTTCTTCACAATTTCGCAGATGGGAGACTCATTCTTATTATAGATCATAGTAACCTCCGCATATGACCTTCTTCCTTTCCTCGTTAAGTCAAGAACTTTCACCTCTTCACTGCAAGAGAATGGTTTCTCTTAGGGACATCCAAATCACTAGCATCACCACTCTTAGGTTTTGGGGTCATCATTTAGTAAAATAAGGGTTTCTTGAACATAAGCACTGAGATTTTTTTTTTCTACAACATCAGGGTTGCTCAGAACATGTTTTATTTCATGGTTAATCCAAAGATTAACCTAAAATAATCCTAAGATTTGTCATCACAGCAAAAGCACTGAGATATTGAGGCAATTGATTTATAACCAAAAGGGCCACTCAATGACTAGCAGGTGAGCAGCATACACAGCATGGATACTTTCAAGTACTAACAGACTAATCACCAAGATACTTGTTAGGCAAAAAGAACAAGTTATATTGTTAACAGACCAGCATACTGGAATGCTAGCATCTGTTTTTTTTTTTTTTTTTTTGAAGAGGCAATAAATGAATATACATGCAATTCATTTGTATATACTGTATATACATTATGCATTTGGTATCTATGGAAGGGTATATATATAATAAATGGATAGCTTTAGTTGCCTACCAGAAAAGAAACTGGAGGATTGGGGCTTGTGCTCCAAGTAAGAGGGAGATGTCTTATACGTTCTTCTGTACTTTTGTTTTTTTTTTTTTTTTTTTTTTTGACAGGCAGAGTGGACAGTAAGAGAGAGAGACAGAGAGAAAGGTCTTCCTTTTGCCAATGGTTCACCCTCCAATGGCCGCCGCGGCCGGTGCGCTGCGGCCGGCGCACCGCGCTGATCCGATGGCAGGAGCCAGGAGCCAGGTGCTTTTCCTGGTCTCCCATGGGGCGTTCTTCTGTACTTTTGAACTATAAGAATACATTACCTTTTCTGAAAGCTAAAAAAATCATAATTATTTCAGTTCCACAATATTTATTACAAGCCTACTCTGTGTCCAGCACCAGGTGTCTGTTTCTACATCATCTCTGTTTTGAAGTTGTGAGCTCCTTGGGGACAATGAGGACAATGAATACAATAAGTACAATGTCTTATTCCATTAGGGTGGCCTTGAAAATATAAGCACTCAACATGTTTTGCTGAATGAACAGGAGATTGCTCATTTTCTTCAGATAGATTTTCTGTGCTCATTCATATATGAGCCCCTTAAAGAGGGAAACACCCACTATTTGTCAGGCATTGCTTTAGGTGGAGTTTATTTGTTTTTATAGCATTCTCAATTCTATGGGGGGGACTTTAAAAAGCTAATAGTATTATGAGAATACTATGCATGGATTTTAAAATTCTTTTGTACCAAAATAACCTTGTCTTTTCATCTGATTTTTTGAAGCACTCTGATATAATAGCCAATCCATGAAACAGGTAAGATTATCTTCATTTGGAAAATGTGAAAGTTGATTCCCTGAAAGCTGATTTTTCAGAGGATCAGAAAAATGATTCTTATTAGGTAAGTTGACCAACATCTCACAACTAGTAAGTGCCAGAGTTGGGACCCAAACCCAGGTTTGCCTGACTCCAAAGTCTACGCTTTTTCTGATACCACAGTGATGAGGAATAGAAAAAGCCCCGAACTACACCTCCCGTGACTCAAGTCCTCCCACGAGTAGGGCCGGTCCTGTGAGTGGGTGACCAACGACGGAGGCATGATTTGAGGAGAGCTGTTTGGTTCTGTGCCCGTGACTGCTAAGAGGACTGGAATTCTACCACTGTAGGTCCCGCCTAGAAGCACTCAATACCTCCTGGTCAACATCTATTTTTTTAAGTTCTTTTTGAAAAAGTTGCAAAAGAATATACATTGATAGAAAATGAAAAAAAGATACACAAAGAGTACAGAGTGACTGCCTCTTCAAAGCCCTTCTCAATATAGTAAATGATTTTTAAAATCACATTAGAATATTAATAGTAAGTAGTACAAAGTAAATTATTTTTGCTTTCCTGTACTTTTAATTTTTCTTTTCTGAATTTTCTGTGATGGAGATATAGTATAAGTATTTTTTTTTAAAAAGTTTTAGGTGCAGCAGTTGACATTACTTGGAGCAGCCAAATGACATGTTGGAGTGCCTGATTCCAGCACCTGCTCAGCTTCTAATCCAGCTTCCTGCTGTTGTGCACCTTGGGAGGCATCAGGTGATGGCCCAAGTACTTGGGCCCCTGCCATTCACATGGGAGAGACATGGATGGAGTTCCAGGCTCCTAGCTTCGGCCTGGGCCAGCACCAGCTCTTATGGGCATTTGGGGAGTGAATCAGCAGGTGGGAAATCAATCTCTCTCTCTCTCTCTCTGACTTTTAAATAAATAAAACTTTTAAAAAACACGTTTTTGAAAAACTGGTTTATTAAAGAACCCAGAGAGGTTTCTGAAACTAGTGAGGCAACTTCTAAATATTTGCTGAAACCCTGTCCAATGACCCTGTTGAGGCAATAACCCCTTGTTAAGCAGAAGTATTCGCTTAATCTGGCCCAGAGTAGCTAAGGACCAGCTCTGCTACACTGCTGAGTGAGGCTGCAGAGGGAGAACCTGGACACTCCTCCCGGACAGTGCTGACACTTCCCAGGAGCTGACAGCTGAAAGTGAGCAGGGGAGGATATCCAGGTGTACCCTGGGCCCAGCTGCCAGGTCAGGTCAGCCCTGTGCTGTGGAAGTGTCCAGGCTCTCCCTCTGGTTCACACTCATGCTCGACACCCACCCCTGAGTTCTCTGCTATCAATTCAGCCACCTCCCTGGTAACAGTGACTCCCCTTCTACAGTGGCAGGTGTACTGAGGGCATGTCAAGCGCAAGCAGCAAAAAGGGGAGTAAGATATTTGCTTTCATGAGGCTGAGATGGTAATGGACAATTATTGAATGTCTACTATGTGCTGGTCCCTGAACTATACTTTTGTTTTTAAAGATTTATTTATTTATTTGTAAGGCAGGGTTACAGAGAGCCAGAGGCTCTCTCTCAGAGAGAAAGAGAGAGAGAGAGAGAAAGGTCTTCCATCTGCTGATTCACTCCCCAGATGGCCACAATGGCTGGAGCTGCACCGAAACGAAGCCAGGAGACAGGAGCTTCTTCTGAGTCTCCCACTCGGGTGCAGGGGCCCAAGGACTTGGGCCATCTTCTGCTTTCCCAGACCATAGCAGAGAGCTGAATCAGAAGTGGAGCAGCCGGGACTCAAATCAGCACCCTTATGGGATGCTGGCACTGCAGGTGGCGGCTTTACCTGCTATGCCACAGCGCCGGCCCCTAGCTATATGTTTTAAGTGCAATCCTCACAACCACTTTACCAGGGAGGTGTTTATTCCTGTTTTATAAATGAGGAAACTGAAGCTCAGAGGTATTAAGTAACTTTGTCGGTATGGAAATATCAAGCAAAATATGTTAAGGGCCCTAGACAGATGAAAAAAATGTAACGCAAGTTGTTTTAAAAAAGATTACACATGGTGAGGAAGTCAGGCAGGGCTTTTAGGTGAACAAGAACAGGAAATTGTGTGCATTTATAGAATGTCGACTGTGGAAGACAGACCCCATTGAAGATATTGAACTTGGACCTCATATTCAAGGGCTCACAATTTTGTGACAAATGGATAAAGCAGAACAGCTCAAGATGCAACAAAACGTAGGGATGCACTAATACACAGGGATGACTTGAGATAATACAATATATCATTCAATATGGTATCATGTGATAAAATTCACACTACAGTACTTGCAGAAAGCTTGGTTAAGGGTCTGGCATGGGGCCGGTGCTGTGGCGTAGTGGGTAAAACTGCCACTTGCAGTGCAGGCATCCCATATGGGCACTGGTTTGAGTCCCAGCTACTCCACCTCCCATCCAACTCTCTGCTATGGTCTGGGAAAGCAGCAGAAGATGGCCCAAGTCCTTGGGCCCCTGCACCTGCATGGAAGACCACAAAGAAGTTCCTGGCTCCTGGCTTTGGATCCTCTCAGCTCCATCCATTGTGGCCATTTGGGGAGTGAACTAGCTGACGGAAGATCTCTCTCTCTCTCTCTCTCTCTCTCTCTCTCTCTCTCTCTTCTCTTTCTCTCTCTCTGCTTCTCTGTAATTCTGCCTTTCAAATAATAAATTAATAAATCCCCCCCAAAAAAGGGTCTGGCATGTAACAAGCACTAAGTAAATGTCTCCCAATTTCTGTACCTGAAGAATGGTATAAACAAGATGGCAAAACAAGAAATAACAGCTGATTAGGACAGTCTGGTGCAAAAGAAGTATTTAGGAAAATTGGGGGAGTTTTTAATGACTGCCAAGGAAGATTGATCTCCACTGTCAGACAAATCTTTTAAAAAGCACTACCTTGATGATAAACCACCCCCTACTCTACAACATCCAATGGCTTCCCAACTGCGTACAGAATAATGACTTACCAGGCTACTCTGGGGATTAGACCTTCAGCTGCTTCATCAGAGTCTACCCCAAATTCTCCCCTTCAAAGGTACAGGCCTTGGGGCCAGCACTGTGGCACATAGGGCAAATCCTACACCTGTGACACTGGCATCCCACATGCATGCGGGTTTGAGACCCAGCTGCTCCACTTCCAATCGAGTTCCCTGCTAATGTGCCTGGGAAAGCAGCAGCAGATGGCCCAAGTGCTTGGGCCCCTGCACTCATGTGGAAGACCCAGAAGAAGTTTCTGACTCCTGGCTTCAGCTGGGTCAGCCCTGGCCAATGCAGCCACTTGGGGAGTGAACAAGTAGATGGAAGATCTCTTTCTGTTGTTCTCTCTCACTCTCTCTCTCTCTTTCTCCCTCTCTTCTGTGTAACACTGATTAAAAAAAATAAAAAGGTATAGGTCTTTGAGAAGGAGGTTAGGGGAAGGCAATTTGGAGTTTTAGTCACCTGATCAGGATTTATTTACTGGATGAGCAGCTTTCTTGCCACCTGCTCCTTGGGCTACCACCTGGTGGAGGCTCTTAAACTGTAATAGATATAGATACAGAGGCTGCTCACATATGCCTCCAGAACGTGTCCCAGGGTGGGGGTGGGGCAGAGTGGAAGTGTCATGAACTAAGCAGGTTGGTAAGAGATAAACAAGGAGAATAAGCCTGCTAACACCAATCATCTTAAGAATGAAGATAATATATAATTTTTTCTCTTTGTCCAGCCACCTATTTTTTTTTTTGAATGCTTCATGGGTGTTCACAGGAGTAGATTAACCAAATGCTATGTGGAATACTATGCTTAAACATCTTTTTTTTTTTCCTCATTAAATTCCTACAACTCTGAGGTGTAGACACTTCTATTCCTATTTTCTACATGGAAAACAAAGATTAGGTATGTTTACTTGGTTTGTCTTTGGTCAAACAGCTGAATGGCAAAGCTGGGGTGCAATTACAGGTCTGTCTGAATCCCAAGTTCATTTCCTCCCCAGTACATTTCATAGCCATAAGCTTTACATTAGGGGAACCACGGCACAGGTGAAGGATGGAGAAGACCAGAAACCAGCAGGTTATAGAGGTGCCCTTGTGTCTTAGAGCAACTTGATGAGGGAGAGGACTTGGATAAGAAATTTAAAACGCTGGGTTCTCATACTGATCTACAGGTTTGAGATTTTAGGACCGACAGTAATGTTCTTTCCTGAATTCCCCCAGGTTCTCCCAGGTACTGGAGGCTGGGTACAGGTCGGTTACAGCAATGTGAACCAGCTGCGTGTCCTTGAGCCACTCCCAGCCTCAGACTTCCAGGTGCACTAGGATCTAGATGATTGTTAATGTTTCTTCCTGGTCTAACACACCAGGATCTGTCAACTTCCTGTGGGGAGGAGAAGATAGGCTAGAGATAAAGAAGGCACATTTAATTTCTGCCTGTTCAGGCCCTCACCGTTACCTGTTCTGGTTTACATCTAGGTCTTACTGGACAAAACATAAGGGTTATTTCTTGTTTGTTAGTGTTGTTTCTTTTCTCATGTGTACTGTTCATGATTCCCCAACTCACCCCACCCAGAGAACAGAAATTTATACTAAATAATACATAAACTTTAATCTCAGAATGTTTACCTGTATCTCTTACAGTATGGATGGACATCTACTAACCCCAACCTTACTTATTTTTATGGAAGCTGGAGTCCTCCAAGGACTTAGCTCCAAGTGGTGCTTAGTTCATTTGAAGAATCTCCCCGCAGTGCTGTGACCATGCTCTAAGAGTGAGAAACATCTTCTCTTACTTATCATACCTTCTGATTTCCAGGTGGTACAGCTTCCTAATGGCATCCAGACCTATGACACCGTGGGTTCTTCTCATTTCTGTATTTTTCTTAAATCATTTTTTTTTTCTGATCGGAAACCATAGCATTTAGAAAATCCAACTTCATCTTTAGCTAGTTAGGTTTATGTGAAGAGCAGCCAGGTAGTGCTTATCAGCTCCTCCTGTACACCGCCCCCCACCAGCATCCTTTCATTTCCTGCCCAATATTCCTGAGCCACAGGCAGCCATTGTTTCCAGAAGCTTTGCTTGGAAGGCTCGGTACTGGGGCCTCCCAGCACTTCCTGTTGTTACAAGGCCTCTCTTTCCTGCTGAAAACAACAGCACTTCCCTGCACTATGTAACCCTTTTCAGGCAACTCATGTCTTCTATGCTTGCAAATCTGGATGCTCGTTATATTTAAAATGTTTCTTATTATACAAGCACTGTAAGTTCTTTGTTAAAAAGAAAAAACACCCCTTTGGTGGTCATGCTTCAAGACTACACATTCAATATACACAGCAGTTACCATGGGACTCTGAACTTGACTCCCAAAAGCTCAAATAGAGGCGAGGAAGCCTGCCCAGAACCTAGCCTCCTGGAGGGTCTCATACCTATATGAGTGTGCAAGAAGGTCTTCCGGGAGCTTCCTAAAAGTACGAACTTCAGGAGATTCCCCTAAAAATTCTCAGAAATACCCTTGGAAAAGTCATGACGGAGATCCTTTTCAGTTTAAATTTTTATGTGTGTGTGAGGAGCTCACGGGCAACTGAACGGTGAAGTGGCAGGGAGGGGAGAGGCAGTAAGACTGCTGGGACTCTAACAGCGTCCTATTTGTCTCTTGCAGGGCATGCTGAGTTCTTCAGCACAATAAAGCATGAAATGGACAAACATGCAGCTGACCTCACACTGAGCAGGGAGCAGTGGAAAGCCTTTCCTCTGAGATCTGGAACAAGGCAAGGATGCCCCTTCTTATCATTTCCACTCAACATAGGACTGGAAGTTCCAGCCATGGAAACTGGGCGAAACAAAGAAAGAAAAGGCACTCAAACTGGAAAGAAGAAGTTAGAGTGTCCCTGTTTGCATGCGGCATGAAAACCCTAAAGATTCCATTAAAAAAAAAAAGGGAAAAAATCTGTTAGCTCTTATAAATGAACTCAGTAAAGCTGCAGGATACAAAATCAACACTCAAAACCTACTAGCCACATCAAGCTCCTCCCAGTGCCCTGAAAATTACCCCTCTTGCCTTCCTTTGCATTCTCCTTTCCCTGATTGAAACGGCCCCAGGAGATGCTCCTGTGTTCTTTAGAACCTGGCTGAGGGCAGTCTTCCCCAGGACTTTTCCTACAACCTTCTGTTGCCACAAACATGAAACCAAACTGTGGATTTGTTTAGGTTTCTGAGCACCATTTTGCTATGGCACAAATGGAGATATTCTAACTTCTTTTATTTGAAGATATTCTCTTTTCTATGAGTTGCTGTTTTGTGGCCCCAGGGAACACAGTTGAGGAATAAGGTGTGGAGTATTTCGGAGACCAACATTCTATTCTTCCCCAACTTTCTCTTCAGATCTCTGACACATCCCAACTAAAAGACATGCTTCTGGCCAAGAAACTACATCTTTATCTATTAAAACAGCAAGAGATGATGATATTCCGTTTTTATTCCGTAGTTTTGCAATTCAAAAGTTACTTAGTATTCCCTGAAATGCATCTCTGAAGACTGGCCTTCATTCAGAGGCTGGGTACTGTGGTTACCCACGTGTGCTTGCTCCTCTCCTGGGGACTGCACCTCTGCTCTTAGTGCTGTCTTCAGAGTCATTTCAGGAGTAAGGCTCCCTGGTGAGGATAGCACCAAGGATTACTGTCAAGTTTGTGGGCATCTCCTTACGGGAGGAGGTGTTTATAAATTAAATGTAAAGGATGCAGACAACCAGTGAAAGACAATGCTAGTTTACCTTCTGACACTCTTATTTCTGTAGTTAAAGGAGCTGGATATCAAACCTCTCTTTTGCTATTCACTTCTTTTACTCTCCTCACCCTTTAAAACATCAAAATCGAAATTTGTGTCGATTTGCAGTTGAAAATGTCTGCCCTCCATCTGATCCAGGGTAGCTCAGGAATGTGCAGCTTTTACAAGGCAAGACCCAAGTTCTGATCCTTTTTCTTGGGTACACAGAGCAGGTTAGAGATGCCTGCACAGCACTCTGGACACAACGGCAACCTCCTGTCCTGGGGGCAACAGCCTGGAAGAGGCTCCAAGTGAAGACTGATATTCTACCTGGACTTGCACACAAGGAGATCACTGAAAACTTCCATCAAGGAAG
Source organism: Oryctolagus cuniculus (assembly GCF_964237555.1). NCBI lineage: Eukaryota > Metazoa > Chordata > Mammalia > Lagomorpha > Leporidae > Oryctolagus > Oryctolagus cuniculus. The sequence continues at coordinate 75,863,564 of NC_091435.1, read as the reverse complement.
TAAGGGCAAGACTCTGGGTTTTAAAATATTGTTCAGGATCATTTAGAAGCAAGAAACCTTCAAAGAAATGATCCAGGCATTGGGTGACTTAGCTCCAGGTCAGCACTGCGAAGCTTTCCTGATATCCTAAGGTAGGAGGAGGAACTTGTAATATGTAGTCTGGCATCCAGTACAGAATTAATACTTGAGTTCTCTTTCCTTTAAGTATGTGCTTTTCTTCTATTTTGTGAACTCCATGAAGAGGTGTGTCCATCTTACTCAACTTTTAAGACATTACCCACAACAGTCTGGTAATTTCCTGTTATTTGAGCAGTGCCTGGAACAAGGCAGAGCACATATAGGGGTGAATAAGTAAAAGGAAAGGCTGGGCTGGGATGCAGGGCCATCAACCAAACACCACATAGGACATGACAGGTGACATGGTCTTAGCCAGGGCACAGCGAGCCTTTGCAGGGACTACCAAATACATCTTTGTCTCCAGTGGTTTGTTCTTCTTCCTAAATCCACATTTATTTTCTCCTTTCTGGCCACCCCAACCCTACCTCCAAGCATTTACTTCATACTCTATCCCTGTTCTCCACTTTTTGGCCCACCAAAAAGAATCCTGTGATGTCAGACTTGGAAGGAAACTTAAAATATCTTATTGAACCTGTTTAATTAAGTGCCAGGAAATTGAGGCTCCTGGATATTCAGAGATCTATCCAAGATCACCCAGCTCCACAACGTCAAAGCCCAAGAGCTGGAGAGAGACCGAGAAGGGACAGTAGTAATTTGAAAAGTGGTTAAGAGTCCTTTTGTTACTAATTCTCAGGATTTGTCACGTTGGTGTCAGAAGTAATTTAGGGTATTTAAACTTAGACACACCCTTAACAGTCAAATTAAATGAATTATGTTCATTGGATTCCAACATACAAAACATGGTACTAGATGAGGATTTAAATAAGTTACTTATACTTAGAATACACTGCCCACGACCTCACCTTATCATCAGTTGAATTACACAGTTAAATTGTGGGTAGAACAGAAATGTCAGAAAGAGTCCTTTTTTTGCTCACTCTACAGATGTCAGGCAGGAGTCACTGGGTTTAATGATCTCTCTCTGGAGAGAGAGGAAAGGGAGTCCGCTGCCAGAGATTGTTTCTTTTATAAATTTGCTTTCTCGTCTTTAAAATTGAGCAGCTGATCCTCATCAGGGAGGAGGAGTTTGTTTATTGTTTTAAATGTCTCATGATTCCTGTTTAAAGAGAGTATATAGGCTTGCAACTGCCTGTCCTAAGCTTAAATCTACAGAAGAGGGATGTTGGTAGCAGACTTTAGGGGTGCCATCAGGGTGGGTGGGAGGGGGTGGCCTTGGGCTGGGGACTCTGGTGGGAACACAGAGTAAAGCAGGCCTGAGCTGGCTGATGAGGTCTAGAGGGACTTCCCTGGGGGATCAGCTCTACCAGGAGAACAGAGCATCCCTGATGCCACGTGACCCAATAGAGAGCAATCGACGGATCAAGACCCATATAACATGACCAATTCTCAATCTATAGGAGCTGGACTGGAGAGGGTGGGCAGTGGCATCTGAGTATCTGTGTGGAATAGTTAGGAAGGGGCTGGCAGGAGCCTTGTATGACTTAGTCTTGAGTTGCTTATGTCCCAGGATTTTGGTTTGCAATAATTTGGACGACTTGGTCTCACTTATCCTGCCTTAACCATCTGGGAGGAGAGACGGGTCAGGTAAGAGAAAGGGGATCCAGCCAAGGCCCTCACCATCATGACAAGCTGTGCATTCCTCCATCCTCTCCATAAGGGCTTCTCAGGTTCATCTGTTCAACTATCCTTCGGCACCTACTCTATACTTGGGAACTGGGTACTAGAAACCAAAGACACAGTAGGGAAAAAAAAAGAGCTTAGTGTCTAATGAGAGGGATTCATGTGACTCCATCTCTTCCTCTGTATTCCTGGTTAAGGGGATGACTTCTGGGGTCATTCAGCCAGGGTTCCAAGCCTCTCACTTTCGCTTCCTACCAGTGAAACCAGCGTGTCTCCTGTGAGTACAATACCACAATTCTGGTGAGCCAGGACAGGTCCACTTTACACTGTTGCTCTCTGTAATAATGGAAGTGCTCCCTTTCATGTGAAAAATGTTCTCAGTTTGGGTAAAAATGATATAGTTACCTCACTTACAAGGTTCAGTTTCTGTATTTGTCAACTGGAGTTAATAATAAAATCTAGCTCACAAGGTAGTTGTAAGATTTAAATAAAATAATCTGCAAAATGCTTAGAACAATGTCTCGGTAGGTTCCCAATAAGTACAAACAATTACTGTCAAGATTTTCGTTGTGATCATTGTCCCATTGGACTCTGGTCCTCTGTTAGTGAGTGGATGCCTATGTAAAGGACTGTTTTATACTCTGTATTCTTGTACCCAGAACCATGGTCCACACAGTGGAGATTCTGACTCAACGTCTACTCAGAGGGATTGGGCTACAGACTTCAGCCATACAAAGGAAGACTTGTAGAACAGCAGGTTGATGGACTCTAGAGATGGTGTATCTTCCTTCACATAAGAGAGAAGCACAGGAAAATGGAGGAAATTTTCATTCCTTTTCTGAGTGATTGCCAGATAAAATACGGAACATCCAGTTATCTGTCCCCAGTGTTGTATGGAACACTTGAAGTTACTTTGAAAAGTCTCTGGGAGGGGCCTGCACTGTGGTGCAGCAGGTTAACACCCTGGCCTGAAGCGCCGGCATCCTACATGGGTGCCGGTTTGAGTCCTAGCTGCTCCTCTTCTGATCCAGCTCTCCACTACGGCCTGGGAAAGCAGTACAAGATGGCCCAAGGACTTGCACCCACTTGTGAGACCCGGAGGAAGCTCCTGGCTCCTGGCTTCAGATTGGCACAGCTCCAGCCAGTTGTAGCCAACTGGGGAGTGAATCAACAGATGGAAGACCTCTCTCTCTCTCTCTCTCTCTCTCTCTCTGCCTATCCTCTCTCTGTGTAACTCTGACTTTCAAATAAATAAATAAATCTTTAAAAAAAAAGTCTGTGGGAAAATGGAATGAAACAATGTTTATTCTGGTGCAAAAAAAACTTCAAAACCATGCATTGTATTTTCATAATATGCACTTTCCATAAACTTTTTGAAGACTCCTTGGGTATTAAAACATAAATTTTTTCATGATTTGTTGTTTATGTGGAATTCAAATGGAGCTGAATGTCTTGTATTCTTACTTGTTCGATGTGGCCACCCCATTTCTGAGCCTCTCTCTCATTCTTTGCTAGGCCCTGCTCAATGCCCTACAGGCCTATCCGTGGGATGCTTCTCATGATTTAGCTTCCTCCAGAAGTAGGAGGAACTGAGAAAGGCGTGGGCAGCAGTGCGGTGGGTATGCCAGGAAGCCGGACTACTCATAGGATCAGAGACTTCTAGATGTCCAGAAGTGTCAGTGGTTCCCCTCTCTATGGAGAAGCTATTTCCCCACTTGGTTTCTGGAAGAAAAGAGAGAGCAGGGTTGAAGCCAGCCTTGACATCATAGCCAGGCTTCCTCATCTCATGAGTGTGCTGGTCTTCCTAGCCTGTACGTATGCAGCATCCTTCGCTCCATGAGGAGCACTTCTACTTTGCACATCTTTTCTTCTATGAATAAGTGAGAGCAGGGAGCCCTCACAGAAAAGCGAGTGGGAAGATAGCAGGTGATCTCTGAGTTAGGGAGTCTAACTTCTCTTGCTTTTCCCTTTTCTTAGAACATTTATGGTGTGTCAGGCATTGGCCACATGTCTCACATTTATTACTTTGTTCAACATATACAACCCTGCAAGCAACTACAACTATCCTTATTTCAAAGATGAAAAATCAGGGGTGGGGATTGGTGCCCAGCAGGTTAAGCTGCTGCTGGAGATGCCTGTGTCCCACATCAGAGTATGTAGGATTGATCCCTGCTTCCCTCTCCTACTGATCCAGCTTCCCACTAATGTACACTTTAGGAGGCATCAGGTGATAGCTCAAGTGCTTGGGTCTCTGCCACCCATATGGGATACCCGGATGGAGTTCCTAGCTCATAGTTTTAGCCTGGTCCTACCATGGCTGTTGTAGCCATTTGGAAGTGAACCAATGGATGGAAGACCTCCTTCTGTCTCTCCCTCTCCCTCTATCACCCTACCTTTCAAATAAACAAAATTTTAAGAAAAGATGAAAAATAGAAGGCTGAGAGAAATTTTTTTTTCCTTGGTGAACTTTATTCAGTTTGTAAGTGATAGAGCAAATCTTTAAGCTGAGTCTCTCTGATTCCCAATCCCAGCTGAACCAGCCTACTACTTTGCTGGTTTTTCAGACTTCACTCTGGCACCTACTAGTTGCTCAATAAACAAGTGGAAATGAATGGATCTAGACTTGAGGAGCCACGCTTCCATATACTCACCTGCTAATCAGGAGAATAACTTGTTAAGATGTTTCTATGTATTTCTTATACTTTTAAAACTCATCAAAATACAATCTGAAATCAAATATTTCATGGCTGCTGATTTCATTACAATATTTGTGTATTTAAATAAGATGTTTTTGTTACAGATCCTGAGTTCCACAGACCTTGAAACTCCTAGTTGCTTTTGGCGTTTACCACAGTGTTTCAGGAGGACGTATTCTCTGTGTAATTCAGGATTCAGATGTCTTTGGAAAATCTCCCTGTGGAATGCCCCATCTCAGCCTCTGGCTAGTCCCTGCCTTTTTAAGAATTTTCCTGAAACATGCTCTGACTTTCAATTTTATGTGAAGTAGCAGTAACCAACGGTCTGCGCATAGCTCTGAGTAATCCATTGAGAAATTCATTTTTCCTTTTGATCTTGATGTACATTTGGTATTAATTTTTTTCTCAGTGTGTTTCCTCTCACACATAAATGACCTCAGTCTGTTTCTAGCCGAGGACTGTTGGAGCTAAATGAAGATGCAGGACTTTAACTGAAAATCCTGGAAGCCACTGGCCCAGGTTACAACTGTAATTTCAAAGTCCAGCTAGGCATAGCAACGGTTAGACACACTCACTAAGTCACGGGACATCAGGCTGTGAAACCGATCAGGTCTCTACTTGGAGGAATGTGCCAACAAATATGAAAAATATGAAAAAAAAAAAAAACCACCACCATCTTGGGAAAAATGTGGTGGGGCACAGGTTGGGTACAAGCCGTGACATGCGTTCCACTGTGGTTCAGATGAACACTGTAGGAATGCTCAAAACCCCTGAGTATCAGGGCAGAATGTGAGAGAACATCTGGGAGACCCCCGCGAGGGAACAGGAGTGTGCTGCGCACAGATTTCTAGTTGTTACATAATATCAGTGACGGATTTTTCACTCATGCCTCCTATGTCCCTGCCACCGTAAGGTTAGTATAGTAACCCTATGAACATCCAAAACACCTAAGTTTATGGGAATATATTTAAGAACAGTCCTGCTGCTCTCAGAGTAGATGGGACTCCCTGATACTCTTTAGAACCCTATTTCAAGAAAGAACAATGCTAATTTGGGGGAGATTTTCTTCTTACTAGCTGTGTAACTTTGAGCAAAATTTTTTTTAACCTCTTGCTGCCTTTGCTGCTTCATCTATCAAATAGGGAGAATTATGATAGGAACTATGTCACAGAGTTATTGAGCAAATTAAATGACTGAACATATGTATAGCACTCAGAACAGTGCCTGATGTACAAAGCACCGTGCACGGGTTTGCCATTACTTTATCATTTCCAGCACCAGCAACACCAGCTTAAGATAGTCACGAATGCCATCCCCTCCTTGCAGCCTTTGCAGGTTTCCACAATTGGATGCACCTCTTCTCCCCTCCCTTTTCTGGTCACCTGACTTATTTTGCCGAGATCTAAATTCACTTACAGTCTTGCTATTTATGTCCCTTTTACTAAATAACTCCTTACACTATTGTATTGTTCACTGTGCATAGCATATATGAAGTATCTGCCTGGCAAAATTCTTAGTTCCAGTTTCCTCAGATGCCTTTTGGATGTGTCCTGCCTACTAGATTCTCCACTGCCCTTGACCCCAGATAAATTCCTGGCTAATATAACAACTGTGGTCTTCTCATTCTCAATTTCATATGCCTTGAGATCATCAAGACTCGTTTGTTTTTCTGTTCAATAATTTCATAGGCACCTGCTCTACACAGGATCTGCTAAGCATTAATGAGGAAACAACTTCTGTGATATTTCCCAATTCACCCATTGAAGTAAAGCTCATGCAAATGTTTGATCAGTTCTTCTGACCAGTTGAGTAATCCAGGGCAAAAAAGAAAAATGCCATATGTTTTCCCTGATCTGTGGTAACATAGTGAAAACAAAAATGTGATGTACATAAGCAAAACTGACATTTTGAGATTTGATGATTGTTTACAGCCCTTGTCTCTACTGTTGAGGAACAGTGTTTTTTTCTTCCTATTAGTTGAATTTTTTAATTAGTGAAGGGTTAATCTTCTGAATATAAAATAAACTGAAAGTAGATCATTGCAAAAATTAAAAGAAAGAATAAGAAAGGAAGGAGGAGGGAGAGTGAGAGCATGGGCAGGAGGGAGGGTCAGTGGGAAGGATCACTACGCTCCTAAATCTGTTATATGAAATACATAAAATTTGTTCTAATTTTAAAATTAAAAAAGGGAAGAAGTAGGGTACAGTTAAAGTGACCTTGTGTTTTGGAAAAACACACACATACACAAGACATGTGCTCAGATAAGCGCCAGCATACTTACAGGGAGAGAAGGCAGAATAATAACTCTGGGACTGTCTGAGGTGTTCTTGACCATATGGTCAAACAAAATTAAATTGCTTCAGAAAGAAATTCTCTTCAGTTCCTCCAGCAGACTGCAGCCTCTGCTTGTGTGCAGAATCAGCACCCACATGCACACTGAGCGCTTGGCTGGGTGCCTCATAGCCTTTGTATTTGATCTGATCCTCACAGCACCCTGTGAGGTAAGAATTACCATTCTCATTTGAGAGGAGGAGACTTGAATCTCAAGGAAACAGGTTCCATGTCACATCGTAGAGTTGGTAAGTGGCTTAGATTGTGTCTACCCTGTGTATCTGTCATGACTGCTGAGAGGGCCAAATGGTGCTAATTTTCATAAACACTAAAGCGCCGGCGCCGCGGCTCACTAGGCTAATCCTCCGCCTAGCGGCGCCGGCACACCGGGTTCTAGTCCCGGTCGGGGCGCCGGCCGCGGCGGCCATTGGAGGGTGAACCAACGGCAAAAGGAAGACCTTTGTCTCTGTCTCTCTCTCTCACTGTCCACTCTGCCTGTCAAATAAATAAATAAATAAACACTAAAGCTACTCCTACACTGAAGTAGTCACCAAATCCTACTGGAATCAGATGTGGCATTTGGGAGAGCAACCTCTGGAGGCCTTTGTGGGCCTTCAAATTCTTGAATACCACTAAAACCACCACAGCACTTTAAATGATGAAATGAGACAAGAACAAGTCATCTCAAGAGATGGCCACTGGCATCAACTGAGTTTTCTGACCGTGTGAATTATTTATTTCCATACACCAGACCCTCCATGTGCACCCTAAATGTGGCTCAGCCAAATTAGAGCTGCCAACAAGATGTGTATCTATTGTGCTTTCAGTTTGCATTTCCCTGGTGACTAAGGACAGGGCACATCTTTTCAGGCGCTTTCCATCTGCAATACTCTTCAATGAAATGTCTGCTCATGTCTTCTGCTCACTTTCTAATTGAATTGTTTTGGATTTTTTGCTGCTGAGGTTTAAAAGAGGTGAAATCCTTGTTTGTGAGGGTGGGGTGGAGAGATGGAGTGAAGAGCCATTAAAAATAAAATACAGTTAAGTGACTCTTTGGTAGGCTTTTAATTCAGAAATCACTTTTAAAAAACGCCATCAAGGATCTAGGCTCCTTGTGCACCGAGGCAGCTTTGCAGAGTGGCTGCGCTCAGCACAGACAGCCCTGTGCTGATGAACTATGAGCAAGCCGCAGGTATAAATGGCTGCGGCCCTATCCAACCCACAGATCAGTAAAAGCTCGTGATCTCACGGCTGTGGAGATGCTACCTCTGATATAGTCTCCCTCTCCCCCTCAGAGGCCAGTCCCCTCTGCAGCATGGGCGCCACGCACCCATCCTTCTCCTGACTGCGGGGGGAGGCTCTATGTGGTCTCCTCCCCCAAGCCCTTCTAAATCCCTCTTTCCCCAACTTGCAGTGCCACTAGCTCCAACCTAAGGAGGCCACGTTTCCAGGGATGGTCCCACACCTGTCCTACCCAGTCACCCCATCTTTCCACTACACCACCAGTCCTACAGGATTCTTTGTCTCCACTTTGAGGACTGGAGTTAGGATTCTTAGAAACCTGACTCGCTCTCTGGCAATATCCTAAATGTCGATCAGTTCCCACAGAACAGCAAGTGCTATTTTTAAAGCACTTTTATGTATATTATCTTCTGAGATTCCTGCAGTTCTTGGGAGCCAGACATTATCTCAATTTTGATGATAAGACTGAGACTCAGAGAGGTTAAATAACTTGTCCCACGTCACACAGCCAGTAAGCAAAAGAACTATGATGGAAACCTATGTTTTCTGTTTCCCATTCCAGTTCAGTATTACAGAGAGGGGCAGACCACAGTAAAATTACAGTCTGTACAGATTGTGTCCATTGAGGTTAGAGCCTAACCACCATTTGAGACCTTTTTTTTCCATGAGAAAATACATCTCAAATTCCAAGTAATCAATGTGCAAGTGTTCCTCTAGAGCATAACTAATTTTTAATTTTGAGGCTGTTTCTCACCACTGAAGATTTCACATCTACTGGTTCTAAAATCGTATTGGTCAGGGCCTGAAGGGAGGATTGGGAAACAAAGCCTCCAGAGTGAAACTAGGGCTCAGCACTTAATAGATGGAACTGCAGGCACATTGCTCCACTTCTCCAGGCCTCTGTTTCCTCCCCTATACAATAAGGGCAGCGTTAGCCCTGAGAGACTACTGCACGAATGGAATGAGTAATGCATGCTTTTGAAGTGCCTAGAGCAGTCCGTGCAGAGTCAGCCTGCAATAAATGTGGAATTCTGTTGTTGGTTAAAGGAGGAAGTCAGGCTGATTACATTACAGAATATATTCTCTCTGGTCAGGGGAGATCCTTGTTTATTCGCATTGTGTGGGGGAAAATCTTAACAGCATTCCCTTCCATTCCTAAGGGGCCCAAAATGGAAGATGAATGATACGGCCAAACTATGTAGAGAGGGCTGGCTGGCAGGGCCCAGGAGCTGCGACTTCAAGGAAACCACAGAGCCCCGAGGCTGGAGCTCCCTAATCACAGGGAAATCTGACCTTTGTTGTGAGCATCTCACCAGAGAGCAGAGAGCTGCAGCTTCCATGTTTCCAGAAGCAGTGCCTGGGTTCCCGCTGAGGATTTGAAGCCAAGAAGAGAGCTGGCAGGGATGAGGGGTCCCAGCCAAAGAAACCAGCAGTCACACAACTGGTCAGCCAGGAGCCCTGCCAGTGAAGCAGGCCACAGGGCAGGGTGGGGACTGGAAAGAGGGCCACCACCACAAGCCAAACAGGAGGTGAGGGGGAGCCAGGCGATTATGTGTCAGAGAAAGTAAGGGGGGCCAGCAAGGTGCCAGAAGGGCAGTTGGTCTCACTGCTGCTGGGGGTGGTGTGCCTGGGCACCAGTCCCCCCAGGGGAGCCTAGCTCCATCCTTGTCTTCAGAGGGATTGGAGCACTGTCTAGGGCCCACCCGGGTTGCCCCTCCACGATGCATGTTCACATGCTAGAGTTGTGCAGTGAGAAGACCGTGCATGATAATAAAGACCTAACACAAAGCGGGCAGTGCCACTTAAACCTCCCAAGGCACTGCTTTCTCTACTTAGTCCATTTGCTATGTTCAATAAGTGAAACCAGCAGCTGATTTCAGTTTTACCTGAGCACGTAATTTCTCACAAAGTAACTGTTGTAAAACACTTTCATCAACAAAGCATGAAAGCTTTACTAAATAGGAGGTCACGTAGCAAACGCAAAGGAATAATGGGGATGGAGTCAGAACCAGGCTCTCTCATGTTTCTGCTTCTTCCTGCCTCTCTATCTTTGGATGAGTCACTTCACTTCCTGAGTCCATCCCTCACCTCTCAGTGGAGATGACAACTGTTGTGAAGGTCAAGACACAGTAGAGGGTAAGCATTACTAGGACTGTGGAGTGAGCACTGAACACACATAGCTCCAATATAATAATCAAGTAGCACTGGTTTCTAAAATAAGCGTCTATCACTTGTATTTTTTTTTTTTTTTTTGACAGGCAGAGTGGACAGTGAGAGAGACAGAGAGAGAAAGGTCTTCCTTTTGCCGTTGGTTCACCCTCCAATGGCCGCCGCTGCAGCCGGCGCACCGCGCTGATCCTGGCAGGAGCCAGGAGCCAGGTGCTTTTTCCTGGTCTCCCATGGGGTGCAGGGCCCAAGCACCTGGGCCATCCTCCACTGCACTCCCTGGCCATAGCAGAGAGCTGGCCTGGAAGAGGGGCAACCGGGACAGAATCCGGCGCCCCAACCGGGACTAGAACCCGGTGTGCCGGCGCCGCAAGGTGGAGGATTAGCCTATTGATATCACTTGTATTAAGAAAAAAGCTCAGAAAATGACCTATTTTAAAAGAGTACATTGGGTAAACATAATGAGCGAGTTCTAGTATGTCAGAGTCAGAACTTGAAACACTAAAGGAATGCTCATATATTAGTGAGAATTGCTAATCTTGCGTCCTGGAAACATGACAGTTGGGAAACATAAACATCTTCACAAAGGTTTGGGGCACAGACGTGGACAATAGGTATGCAGTGGAATATTAATATTATTGAGTCCCCTTTTGAAGGAGGAAGAGCAATGTTTCCTTCCAACAAACACTCCTGGTTTGAAATTGAATTCTGGTTTGGGCTGTTTTGGTTTAGTATTTCCAACATTTGGAACAAACAGTATCTTTCATCAAGGCAGCATGGTTTTATAGGAAAGCGTGGGCTCTGGAATCTGACAAACTGGGCTCCTATCCATGTAAACCCTTACTGCTTCTATATGACTTTGGCAAGTTGTTTAGCTTTACTGAGCCTTGGTACTCTCATCTGCAATATGAAGACAGTACTATCCATCTAATAGGGTTAAATAACACCTGCCATATTTCAAGTATACTGCTTGGCACCGAGATGGGGGCTAGTAAATGGAAATTCTAGTTACCACTATGAAAGTTCCTTGACCTCTGTCTAGCACTGCCAGGAAGTTGGGGGGAAAAAGATCAAGGAGATTGCGTGCTACATGTCAATATGAGTGAGCAGCAGAGAAAGGCTGTCAAACAGGCTAATGCAGCCAGGTTCGATATGAGTACAGGGTCTGGAACTCGTGTCTGTGTGAGACACACAGATAGAGAGACAGAGAGATATCCAGTCAGATTTCTGGTCTGGCTGGATCACATCTGAAGCATTGGGTGCAGTTTTTAGAAGCTCATCTGGCCGGCGCGCTGGCGCCGCTGCTCACTTGGCTAATCCTCCGCCTGCGGCGCCGGCACACCAGGTTCTAGTCCCGGTTGGAGCACCGGGTACTAGTTCTGGTCGCTCCTCTTCCAGTCCAGCTCTCTGCTGTGGCCCGGGAAGGCAGTGGAGGATGGCCCAAGTGCTTGGGTCCCTGCACCCACGTGGGAAACCCAGAAGAAACTACTGGTTCCTAGCTTTGGCCTAGCCTGGCTCTGCCCTGGTCGTTGTGGCCATTTGGGGACTGAACCAATGGATGGAGGATTTCTCTCTCTCTCTCTCTTTGTCTCTCCCTCTCATTGTAACTGTGACTTTCAAATAAATAAATAAATTCACAAATAAATACATAAATAAAATACAAGGAATCCAAGGGCCAGCGCTGTGGCATAGTGGGTTAAGCTGTTACCTGTGACACTGGCATCATCGTGGGTGCTGGTTCATGTCCAGCTGCTCCACCTCCAATCCAGCTCCCTGCTAATATTTTTGGGAAGGCAGCTGAAGATGGCCCAAGTGCTTGGGCCCCTGCACCTATGGACCTGAATGGAGCTCCTTGCTCCTGACTTTGGCCTGACCCAGCCCTGACTGTTGTGGCCATTTGGGGAGTGAACCAGTTCACTCTCTCTCTCTTTGTCTCTTGCTCTCTCTCTGTGACTCTGCCTTTCAAATAAATACATAAAACTTAAAACAAAACAAAACAAAACAAAAATACAATGAATCCAGAGGAGGGTAAAGGACAGGCCTGAGGACTTAAAGCCTACTTCATTTGAACCACGGTTGAAGAAGCTGCAAGATTTAACCTGAGAAAGACAAATCTAAAGGCAAAGTGGTTTAGTTTTCAAATAATTCAAAGGTTTTGAGCAGAAATAGGTAAAGATTTTTTTTTGTGACTCTGGAAAGCAAAACAGGAATGAAGACAGAAATAACAGGTTTTTTAGCTCAACAGTAGAGAGGATTCTGAATTAAGCAGAGCTCTTCACCTCAGGGAATGGGCTGCCTTGTGAGGTGATGAGCATCAAGTCACTGCAGGCAACCAACCAGAAGCTAGGTGGGCCTCTTCCTACACTGGAATAGGAGGGGTGGGGGGAGGATTAGCTGCCCTATGAGGCTCCTTCAGAGCCAATTAACCCTTAACAGAGCCCTGGCTTTCATAATTCTGTTAAAATTATTCTGCCTTTGTTAAGGGATATTTTAGAAACCTCAAGTTCTTCAAAATGGTCGATGAAGCTGACTATGGCTGAAGGCGTTAATGGAACAAATAGTGAATTTAGGGCTGTTAGAGCTGTTTTCTGTAAATTTGGAGTGTTTTTATAATTTTAATTATAGTCAAGAATTAGGGAATAGTCATGAGTTCCCAGTCATTATATACACATCTGCCCTGACTCTTCTTCAAAATATTGACAGAGTTCTATTTATTAGCATTTTGTCCACAATTTAAAGTGCTCATATTTTTTTTTATTTCATTTGAATGGCAGAGAGACAGAGAAAGATCTTTCATGTGTTGTTTCATTCCCCCAATGCCCACAACAGCCAGGGTTGGGCCAAGCCAGAGCCAGGAGCCTGGAACTCAATTTGGACATTCCACAGGGGTGATAGGACCCAAGAGCTTCAGCCACCATTTGCTACCCTCCAATAGTGTGCATTAGCAGGAAGCTGGATCAGAAGTGGAGCCAGGACTCAAATTAGGCACTCCAACATGGGATGGTGTACCAAACACCCACCCAAAGTGCTCATATTTTAAAATTTGAAGTATAAAAATAGGTGTGAGCATTGTGGCATCCCTTTTTGGAGTGCCTGGTTCAAGTCCTGGTCACTCCATTCAGATCTAGCTTCCTGAGAGACAGGAACTGGGAGACAGAAACTGGGAGACAGCAGATGATGGTTCAAGTATTTGAGTCCCTGCCACCCATGTAGGAGACCTGGATAGAGTTGTGGTTCCTGCCACTGGCCTGGCCCACCCCTGGTTGCTGTAAGTACTTGAGGAATGAACCAGCAGATGGAAGATATTTCCTCCCTCCCACCATCTCTCTGCTTTTCAAATAAATATTTAATAAAATCTTTGAAGTCTGGAGCTGGCACTGTGGCATAGCAGGTTAAGTCACCATCTGCAGTGCTGGCATCCCACATGGGTGACAGTTTGAGTCCCAACTGCTCTGCTTCTGTACCAGCTTCCTGCTCATGCACCTGGAAAGCAGTGGAGGATGGCCCAAGTGCTTGGCCCCCTGCACTCACATAGGAGATCCAGAAGAAGCTCCTGGCTCTTGGCTTCAGACCAGTCCAGCTCTGACTGTTGCAGCTGTTTGGGGAGTGAACCAGCAGACGAAAGATCTCTGTCTCTCTGTAACTCTTTAGAGTCTAAAAGTAGATAAATATCACTTAATCTATTTCATATTTATTCTTTTCTTTCAGATAACTCTAAAGTTCAGAACATATTTGTGCAGAAATAACACACATGCACACAAAAGGAAGCTGTTTAAAGAGCCAGTGAAGATTCTCTTTTCTTCCAAATACGATCATGTAAATTACATTAGTTAACTCAGCTCAGGCATGGAGTGCTACAGAAATGTGATTCTGGGCTGAAACAATGTTCAGTTATTCAGCATGGGGATCTTTGGGCTAAAGGTGGATGGATTTGTGGGCCCTATGGTCCCAGGCAAGCACCCCTTGAACTCATTTGATCAAGGGCAGACCATCAGAAGTGGACATTTGAAACATGTCAGCAGTTTCAGAGGAGCACCCAATGACATTTTAATCTGAAAAATTATAAACAACCCCACTCCCACCACTAGCCATGCCACCTCCTGAGGAATGTGCCGGCTGGTGGATCTGAAGGAGCCATTGATAAGGAGAGCAGTTTTAAAGTGCTCTGGTGAGGCAAGAGCTTGACAGCTGAGATTATTTTTAATGCTTCCAAAGGCACACACTTTACAAACATTGCATATGTACAACATAGGTCAGTTTCTATACATAACATGAGTGCCCAACAGTCTACTTAAAAGCATTTCAAAGTCGCTTAATAATGGTTTCTCCTAAGTGCCGTGGGTGAAAGATAAAGAGATAAGAAGACAAGGCCCCTTCCCACAGAATGCTCTTGCAGACAGACATTTCAAGATTACCTGAGAAACCAAGAAGGGAGGTAACCTGCTTAAGAGTCACCAGAAAATTGGGCCCAGACTCCAGGTTTCTAGATTCCAAGACTAGAACTTACTAATTTGATGGTGGGATAAAAACATTAGCACTATAAACCATAAAGCAACTCTAGAAACCGGCACATCCACCGGGGGCCAGGAGTCGTGGTTTTTATTCCAGCAAAGAAGGCATACCCTGCCTCATTTTTTTGGCCACTGCAAAACAGACGGGTGGGTGCACATACTGGGTTATGGGACAGGCATGCTGCTGGCATGAACATCAATGACTGAGAGTGCTTCAAAGTCAGTAGCCTAAGTCACTGACATGGCCCTGCTTGCCAGAAGTGGAACTAGCCCACCATCCTCCACATCTGGTGCTGCCCTGGGAACTCTAGAACTGTTTCAACCAACTAGAGACGCAGAGGGGTACTCAAGGAGATATACAAACCTTACCTTCTACTTCTTCCCAATGGATACCTCTTGCCTTTTCACCTAGCCTGCTCTCTTCCTTGAAGGCTCTCACCATAATCCTAACTGGGTGATCAGCTCAGCTGGAACAATCAGATGACTGAATGGAAATATTTACCAGACCAGTTTGATTCTATAAAGCAACTGGCCAATTCAGGCACAGATGATAGTGGAAAAGCCACTCGGCATTGACACAGCCTCATTCTCATCTCTACTGAGTCCATCAGTGTCTTTTTTTGTTTATCCAGACAGGGTCTTCATTTACCCAGTTTCTCAGCACCAATGAAGACTCACATAATGAGGCTTGGATTGCACTCTGGTGGGGACACTGTGGATGAGTTCCTCTCAGTAACCTCATGGTTCAGACACAGAACAGTTTGTCCTTTCAAGGGCACTGTGGAATGAGTGCAACCTCTGTGAGCGGGCGTGCAGGGCATCCTCTGTCTGAGAGCCAAGTCCTGTTTCAAAGTTCCCCACCGTAACCTTGGATACAGCTGGATGGGGGTGGAAAGGCCCTGTGAGAGGCCTTTGTTTGTCACTGGGGACTCCATGGAAGGAGGGTATGGATAACTGGATTCTGAGCTTGGCAAACGAGAGGAAAGAGCTAGAAAGAGAGACCAGAACTTATGCAGGAACACAAAGAAAGTAACAGGCCATTGCAACAAGCAGTCCTTTTTCCAGTTCCCTTCAACATCTTCTGAATGTTCCCCTTTCATTCACCCAGGCTGCAAGGTTTTGCACAGGAGGCCCAGGAGCCCAAGGTGTTCGTGTGGCAATGCATGTGGTTCTGGCCATGCAACGGCAGCATCAGGCAACCCCAGGTGATTTGATGCAGATTTGTGATTTGATGTTGATTTGTGGTTTAGGAGAGTAAGCAGTGGAAAACGAAGAACTAGGAGAGCATTTGGCACTATGACCTAAAAGGCAGTGAAGTAGAAGGGGCCCCAAAGTCTTTAGTTCAGAGTAGCCTTTGGGGATAGAGCAAGCTGGACTCGCATGTATTCTAAGAAAGACTGCCTTGCCATAGAATTTCTAGGTTCTTTCCGAGGTACAAGAGGTGCCTATACAGGGCCAGTGCTGAGGTGTAGTGGGTAAAGCCGCCACCTGCAGTGCCAGCATCCCATATGGGCGCCGGTTCAAGTCCCGGCTGCTCCGCTTCTGATCCAGTTCTCTGCCTCGGCCTGGGAAAGCAGTACAAGGTGGCCCAAGTGCTTGGGCCCCTGCATCTGCATGGGAAGACCTGGAGGAAGCTCTTGGCTCCTGGTTTCGGACTGGCGTTGTAGCCAATTGGGGAATGAACCAGCAGATGGAAGACATCTCTCTCGCAGCCTCTTCTCTCTCTTTGTAACTCTGACTTTCAAACAAATAAATCTCTTTTTTTTTTTTTTTTTAAGAGGTGGCTATATGATCATGCCATGAGGTCTCAATGGTCGATTTAATTATCCAATGGAGTTTGGAATCATAATAATGATTATTATTTTTCTAGGTGCTAATATATAAGCATTATATGCCAGACATTTACATACAGTTTCACTTCCTTTCCCCAGAACTCCTGGAAAGCAGGTATTATCATATCTTTTAATAAATGAAGACACAGAAGTATAGAAGTTAAGTCTGTATAACTAGCATGAAAGTAGAGACAATTTTCATACCTAGGATTGTCTGATCCCAAAACTTGTATCTTTATAATAATACAGATGAGAAAATAGTGAGCAAACATTGAATGCAGTTTTAAAATAACGTTATATTTTTATTCTCATATTATGTACATTCAATTTCGAGTATCACTTTTTTATCTCTGACAGCACAACTCATTGTCCTAATGGTTACACAGACAGGAAGCACACTGTGTCCGAAGTGTGATGTGGCTGACAAAAACAATGATGTGTGCCAGGCTGTGCTGGCAGAAGTACAGTGTCTAGAAAGAGGGCAGAGAATGCCACTTTCTGCATTCCTCAATGGAGACTTGGGACATTATGTTCCATTTTGGGGGACACAATTTAAGAGGGGCACAGGCAAGCTACACTGTCATCTCAAAAGTTCAGAAAAGTCTGACCTGGAAAGCGAGTGGATCCTAAACTTATGTAGGAAATCCTCCTAAGCAGAAACACTCAGGAATCAAGATTATTTGGCCTCAAGAAAGGCTGGAATTTCTGGTAATGAATGGCAGTCTGAGTGGCAAAGATGAGAAGGGACAGAATAGGTATTTCCAGAGTTCGGAACGCTAGCCAGAAGAATGAAGTTCTCTAGTGTGTGGTGGGTATCAAACAGCCCTAGAACCAGCATCAAGAGAAAGAGGGCTCTCCCATATCTGCAGCTGTTCACAGGTGGAATAGTCTGCTTTGTGAGGTAGTGAGTTTCCCACCACCGGAGATGTTCAGGGAGACAGGACTAAGTGTTCCTATCACAGAGGGAGTGAGGCATATGGCCTTCCACTATCCACCACTTAACTCACCACCACAAGTATCCTTTCAGATTCTCTTTTACTCCCTCCTACTATCTTATTTGCATCCAATCTGCTCGACTTGGTACCTTTTATTCTTTCTCTTCCCCAAGCCATAATTCTGTTTTAAAATATTTCAATATTTAGCTAACCACTGATGGTTTCATGAGGGTTTTTTTTTTTTTTGCTTTGTTTTGGATAACTGTTCTTTTTCATCAAACATTTATCCTGCATTTCTTTCTGACTTTTTTTTTTTAAGATTTGTTTATTTTATTTGAAAGGCAGAGTTACAGAAAAAGAGTAGAAACCAGAGAGAGAGAGAGAGAGAGAGAGATCTTCCATCTGTTGGTTCACCCCCAAAATGGCTGCAATGACCAGAGCTGGGCCAGTCCAAAGCCAGGAGCCAGGACTTCTTCTGGGTCTCCCACATGGGTGCAGGGGCCCAATCATTTGGGCTGTCTTCTGTTGCTTTCCCAAGCACATTAGCAGGGAACTACATCAGAAGTGGAGCAGTCAGGATTCGAACTGGTGCACATATGGGATGCCAGTGTCACAGGTGGCAGCTTTATCCATTACATTATGGCACTGGCCCCTATCCTGGATTTCTAACACAAGACATTTAAAAGCAAATCATGGCGAGGGCAATTTATAAAAATGTTATTCCAAATTTTCCTATCTAATGACCAAATGCTGTTATCATTTCCTCTTCTAAAATGGAAGTGTAGCAAGATGGTCTCTTTCAGCTTCGTCCTCCCCTGAATGTTGAATTCACTTGTGCTGCAACAATAATTGTATATGCATTCAATTCAATATGCATTGTTCATTCACTCATTCAACAAAGTTTTATGGAGTGCCCAGTGTTAGTCCAGGCACTGGGGAAACAGCAGTGAATAACACAACAAACTTCTTTGCTTCTATGGCGCTGCCTTTTAATCGAAAAAACAGATAGTACATAAGATTTTTTTTTTACAAAAAATGAATCTACATACTTATGATATAAAATATATATGAGATGTGACAACTACTAAAGAGAAGAATTAAGCAAAAGGACGTGTGTGGAAGGGTTGTGAAAGACAAAGAGTAGGTTGCAATTTAAATGGGGTGATGTACCTTTAAATTTTATTTAAATAACGGGAGTCCCACTAAGAAAGCAACAGTGGTTTTAAACCTCAAAGGAAATGAACAAAGTGAGCAAGATAATTTTCTATTGAGAGAGCATACCAGGTAGAGGGAAGAGCGATGTAAAGGCAAACACACACACACACATACACACACACACATCACCCCTCCTGGGGTACTGAACACCTGCCAAGTGCTTAGCACTGTGTTCAGCTAAAAGAACTAAAACATGAGTCTCTGAACACTGGGACCTTGAAGACGAAAGAACATATCTGTACCCAGAAACATCAGGCAGGGAACTGCCAAGTACTAAAACTGAGTTAATCAGATCCCTGAAAATCCTTTACCTTTTAGTTTTCCTGAACCAATCATCGTCCTCTGAAACATTCATTGCAAGTCCTTACCTTCAGACCTCTCACTGCAAACCACCAAAGCCAGAACGCTCTTCCCACACTCTGCACTGGACCTTGCACAACCTTGAAAGGCCGCCCTTAAGCAAGGGCTTCCTGACCACCCAATACCCAGTGTTACTGTTTTTGTTGTTGTTGTTGTTGTTGTTTTATATTACAGGCCTCATCCATGACCCACAGAACCAGAACTCAAGTTTTAACAAGATCCACAGGAGGTCAGATGTGCACACTGAAGTCTGAGAAACACTGCCCTAGGTCACTCATCTCCAAGGTGGCTGCCCACTGTAGAACCCAGGGGTGTTTTTCGAACTTCCAGTGCCTAGCTCCACCTTCAGAGATTCTTATGTAATCAGTATAGGTAAGAGTTGGACAACAGAAAATTTTTTAAAACTTTCCAGATGACTCTAATATGCAGCACAGTTTGAAAATTCCCAATAGCTCCTCTCTCATTTCCCTCATTCTTCTCTCCAACTGTTTTGCCCTTGCTATTAAACAGCCTGCCTTCAGGCTTGCCCCTCAACCCCTCAAGTGGACTCTTACACATATACAGGCAAAGAGAAGCCATCTTCCCTCCACCCTTCCTCCTCTTGCTCAATGGTTCTGGGATCAGCCTCACGGAGGCCTTCGTGGAATGAAGAATGGCAGCAGAGACAGAGGGAGGAGGCGGAGTTGAACAGACTCCCCGCCCAGTAGCACAGTCTTGTGGAAAGCCGCCTGGGGCAAGCCGCTTAAATAGCATCTCTGTAAAGGGAGAACAACAGTATCTTTCCAGTCTGCCTTGTGGAGTCATAGGATCTCCGGAAAATCAACAGATCATATGAGAAAGTGATGGGGTATGAATGTGCATGAAAGCTGGGATGGCTTTCTGTCCAGTAATCCTAGGATGGCCATTTCAATCTTGAAAAAAATATTCCTTTCCCCTACTTCCCAAATCCAAGCAAGAATTTTAAGTAAAATCTTATCTTAACATCTAAAAGGGATGAATATGCATCTGTAGTCTTTATGTTGACATTGTAGGTATCATTCCATAATTACAACCAGCTGCATCATAAGTTACCAGAAAATCATGATTAAGTGACTTGAGAACATTTTAATTAGCACCAAACACTCAGAAAGAGTGTTCAATAAGTATCAACCAAGTGAGGCCTAACTTAAGATGGCACCATGGAAACCCACACTATGCATCCAAGTGATAGGACTATGTATTATTTAACCATATGATTCAATTTTCATCTTTTAAGGAAAAGTATAACATCTTCATTTAGCCATTCTACAGCTCTACAAACTGGAAGACCAAGAGACTATGGCTGATTCAAAATAGGTTCTCTGTTTTACTGAAAGTCGTCCATTAAAAGGCATAGTTTTTTTTTTTTTCTTTTAAGATTTATTTATTTATTTGAAAGGCGGTGGGGGGGGGGAGGAGGGGGAGGGAGAGAGAGAGATCTTTGATCTGCTGGTTCACTCCCCAAATGGCCACAATGGAAGACAGCTGGGCCAGGCTGAAGTGAAAAGTGTGGAACTCCATCTGGACCTCCTACATGGGTGGGAGGGGCCCATGCACTTGGGCCATCTGCTGCTGCTTTCCCAGGACATTAGCAGAGAGCTGGATGGGAAGAGGAGCGGCTGGCACATGAACTGGCACCCCTATGGCATGCCAGCATCACAAGTGGCAACCTAACCCACTATACCACAATACTGGCCCCAAACATCACAAAAGTCACATTTTTAATGCTAAATATTGAAGTTAAGAATGAATACAGAGATGTGCTGCTTTATCTGGATCAAGTGCTGAGAGCTGAGAGAGTATACAAAGGCTAATCTGCCTAAATCCTTTTTCCTTCACATCTATCCTTAAAAGCTCTTTGAGGTACTTATCCTGGCAGGTTTCTGTTTTAATAGATACCCTCCGGTGATGACTGTAGTGGCACAGTGGATTAAGTGGCTGCTTGGGACACCCACATCCCATACATAATTGTCTGGTTCTAGTCGAAGTTGCTCCACTTCCAATCCAGCTTCTGTTAATGTATCCTGGTGGCAACAAATGATGGCCCAATAACTGGGTTCCTACCACCCGTGTGAAAACTCAGAGTTCCAGGCTCCTGGCTTCAGCCTGGTCCAATTCTGGACGGTACAGGCATTTGGGGAGTGAATAAGAGGAGGAAAGATCTCTCTCTCCCTCTCTCTGTCACTCTGCCTTTGAAGTAAATGAAAACTTAAAAAATAAACTTTAAAAAGGCTTTTTGAAAGGCAAAAAGAAGGCACTAGCTAGTACCCTGATGTGAACCAGATGTTGAATAGAACAATGGTACGTAAACATTCTGGATTCCACAGATCAAATTTAAAAGATTTGGGGAGATCCATATATGATTGCTAAGTTATTTTTCTGAGAAAGAACATTAAACTACAACAACAGCTATTATTTCATAATAGAATGTACACTTCAAAATAAATGAAGCTATGAGAAAAGTCTCAGAATAACAAAGCATTATCCTTTTCAATAACAGACAATGTAACCTTAAAATTGTGCGGATGCATTTGATAAATACAAAACATGGCCCATCTTTTCCTGTGCTCTACATCTGAGAGTCCCTTTTCTGGGGGATCAGGAGGGTTTGACGTAACCCTGGGGGTGGGGTGGGGGTTAAATACAAACTGATATTCCAAACAGGGGGAGGGAAAGAGAGAGGAAAACGCTACAGCAGCAGTTTTGCCTAGGATTCACACAAATACAGATAACAGAGTCCTAGGATGTTGGGCCTCAAGGCAACTCTACCCCTTGGTTATAAAATAGGGCAGGTAGGAAGGCGCCACCTATGGTACCTGGGGAAAAAAATATTTCACAGTGACAAGGAGTATTTGTGGTAGTTCTTTTTCACTCATGACTGTGCCTTCTCTGTCTCTTTGGGGACCCCATTCCTAGGGGGCAAATGTGGAAATGGTGTCAACAGCCTGAACCTAGAAACATAACTAAGACACAAGGAAGGGAAAAGAGAGATCTCTTACAGTAGAGTTCCAGTAAAAGGAACCCCTCCCTCCCTTTCCAAGGAAGGATGTGGAAGACAAAAGTGACAGAGATATCTCCATCTTTGATGATAACCTAAGGCTCTGATGCTTCCTGCGGCCTCCCACTCAACTCACAGTATGTCTCCTGAGGCAGTTAAGACGGCTTCTGGGGCGGCCCTGCCTCCACCTGCAATGCTAGCATCCCAAATGGGCCTTGAATTGGTGTCTCGGCTGCTCCACTTTTGATCCAGCTCCCTGCTAATGCGCCTGGGAAAGCTGCGGAAGATGGCCCAACTCCTTGGGCCACTGCACCCACGTGGGATATCGAGAAGCAGCTCTGGGCTCCTGGCTTCATCTGGCCCAGTCCTAGCGGCCATTTTGGGGAGTAAACCAGCGGATGGAAGATCTCTGTCTTTCTCCCTCTCTAGCTCTGCTTTAAAATTAAAAAAAAAAAAAAAAAAAAAAAAAAAAAAAAAAAGACTTCCTTAGGTCAGGAGGTACCCTCCCTCTTTCTTCCTTTCCTGACAGATTTCCCTTCTTCCTGGATGTGACTTTTTTTAACCCAAAGGAGGGCGGCCCCTCCTTCCCTCCGGGAGGAGAGGGGCACAGGGAAGCGCGGAGCCCGGTGTGTCCGTGGGCACCAGGCGCTGCGGGGCGCGCGGCCCTCGCAGGAGCCTCGCCCAGGCTCCACGGCGCGGCGGGCGCCGGGTGACTCAGGCGCCCCGGGGCGTTCCGGGAAGCCGCCGGGGCGCGCGGGGGCACGAGGGAGCCAGGGCTTTCCCACCGCCGCGGCGAGTCTGTCCTTAGCGCCGAAAGCGGGACCAGAAAGCCGAGGGCGGAGTGGCGGGAGAGGAAGCGGTGGCGCGGAGCGGAAGGCGGCGTCATTGTTTCTCTGGAGCAGAAGCCGAGGGAGCGTGGCTTGCCCTTTATTAACGCCGAGTTCAGCGTCCCGAGAGGGGAGAGGGGAGAGGGGCAGAGCGCGCGCGGGGGATTGGGCGAGTAGGGGGAGATGGGTGTGCGGGCTCCCCTGGGCCGGATTTGGCCTGGGTCTCTTTAACCCTGCCCCTGGAGCCTGACGCTGGGGCTGACCCTAACTCCTGAGCAAAGAAGACTTTTGAGGGGAAGGAGATAAGTGAGACTTAGCCAAGACTTCCCGCCCTCCTCCCCTTCTCAGCTTGTCCTCCCCAGAACAGCCATTTCTCCAGCAGGGATCCCTTTGTCTTCATTCCCGGCCTCTCACCTCGTTGGTATGAGGTTGGAATGGGAGATGGCTGGGCAGAGCGGCAGGAGTGGGAGCAAGGCTGAAGGCGTGGGTGGAGGCTGGCTGGTGCCGTGCAAGGGAGAGCCACGCAAGGCCCACGCATTGGGAACATAGCTGGCCAGCAGGAGGATCGGTGTCATGAGGAGTCGTGGGGTGAGAAGCTGGCCAGGTAAGGCCAGTGCACAAAATATCAGCCACCCCCCCCCCCCCATCGTCCCAAACATGAAGAAGAAGGTATGGTGCAGCAGTTGTCACTGAGTTTGGCACCTCCATTGCGTTGTCTCTGTTTTCATTTATCCATAAGATAAATGCTGGTGCTCCATTCTAGAGTCAAGGAAAGGTCAGAAAGTCAGAATCCCAGTCTCTGATCTCAGCTTCCTTTTGCCTTTGCCAAGGCTTCTTTGTAAGAAAGCAACACCGATCACCCTCCTTTTTATTGTAGGTTAGTTTGAGTTACAAACCAAGAGAGTCCTGACTAGTGATACATCTTTTAAAAATAATTATTTGGAGTGGTCGCTGTGGCATAGTAGGCTAAGCCCCTGCCTGCATGACCGGCATCCTACGGGTGTCCCAGCTGCGCCTCTTCTGATCCAGCTCTCTGCTAATGGCCTGGGAAAGCGGTGGAGCATGGCCCCTGTGTGGGCGTGGGAGACCTGGAAGAAGCTCCTGGCTCCTGGCTTTGGATCAGCCCAGCTCAGGACTGCGGTTGTGGCCACTTGGGGAATGAACCAGCAGGTGAAAGACCTTTATTTCTGTCTCTCCCTCTCTCTCTCTCTAATTCTGCCTCCCAAATAAATAAAATCTTAACAGTAATTATTATTATTTATCTTAAAGGCAGAGAGAAAGAGACCTTCCATCTATTATTTCACTCCCCAAATGGCACACCAACTGAGGCTGGGCCAGGCTGAATCCTGGAGCCCTGATCTCAATCCAGATCTCCCACCAGAGTGGCAGGGACCCAAGTACTCAAGCCGTCACCTGCCGCCCAGGGTGCACACTAGCAGGAACCTGGAATCAGAAGCAGTGCAGGAGCTCAAACCCAGCCACCAATATGCAATGGGGCTCTCCCACGTGTGGCAAATGCCAACCCTGATGCATCTTTTAATCCAGAAACCTTACTTTTGAGAATATATTCCCAAGAAATATTAAAACGAACCAAAAATACCATATACCACAAAATACTCATTGTGGACTTACTTATACTATTAAAACAATTATAAATATCCAATAATAGAGGGGGAAATAAACTGGGACATTTATGATAAAATAATATGTGGCCTTAAAATGACATATGCAGGATTTGATAACTTGAATGAATAAAGACAAGTTATAAGGTAAATAAGAAAATTAGATACCAAGTTATACATACATGAGTATACAATTTTTATATACAATATAGTCACAATATGTAGAAAATCTACATAGACAAAAACACTGGAAGGAAATCAGTCAAAGTATTATATCTAGGGTCAGCACTGTGGTGCAGCCTGTTAAGCCGTTGTCTGTAGTGCTGACATCCCATATGGACACCAGTTCAAGTCCCAGCTGCTCTGCTTCCAATCCAGCTCTCTACTAACGGCCTGGGAAAGCAGCAGGGAATGACCCGAGTCCTTAGGCCACTGCAGCCACGTGGAAGACCTGGAAGAAGCTGCTGGCTCCTGGCTTCGGACCAGGCCAGCTCCAGCTATTGCAGCCATTTGGGGAGTGAACCAGAGTTTGGAAGATCTGTCTCTCCCTGTGTCTCTCCTCTCTCTCTGTAACTCTTTCAAATAAAATAAATCTCAAAAAAAAAAAGTGTTTAAAAAATATTGTATCTTTTATTGGAAGGAAGGAAAGAAGGAAGGAGAGGGAGGGAGGGAAGAAGAGAGGGAGGAAAAAGGTATCATTATATTATTAGAATTTTATCTATGAAATACATTGAATCTGTTCTCTTTGTATTACCATCACATTAACATGAGAACTGGTGAGAACTGTGTTGTAATTATCATGCATTTGCTGTAACCCTGATAATCTGATGTGTTAATACATTCCTTAAGTAAAAAATACATTTTCAAGGCCGGCACCATGGCTCACTAGGCTAATCCTCCGCCTGCAGTGGCGCCGGCACACCAGGTTCTAGTCCTGGTCGGGGCACCGGATTCTGTCCTGGTTGCCCCTCTTCCAG
The DNA here is from genome assembly GCF_964237555.1 of Oryctolagus cuniculus. Lineage (NCBI taxonomy): Eukaryota > Metazoa > Chordata > Mammalia > Lagomorpha > Leporidae > Oryctolagus > Oryctolagus cuniculus. The sequence goes on along the minus strand of NC_091435.1, from coordinate 75,838,076 downwards.
GCCAGCTCTCTGCTGTGGCCAGGGAGTGCAGTGGAGGATGGCTCAAGTGCTTGGGCTCTGCACCTGCATGGGAGACCAGGAGAAGCACCTGGCTCCTGGCTTCGGATCAGTGCGGTGCGCCGGCCAAAGCGGCCATTGGAGGGTGAACCAACAGCAAAGGAAGACCTTTCTCTCTGTCTGTCTCTCTCACTGTCCACTCTGCCTGTCAAAAAAAAAAAAAAATACATTTTCATAAGCATATGCTCCAAAAATGAGTTATCTTGTCAGAAAATTAATTACAATGAGGGCTGCTAATGTTTCAATGACTTACTAGAAATATGTTAGTGTCTTATGAAAATATTCTTTAAAAATTTAGGGGAGATGCTAAAGATAATAAATAGAAGGAAAATAGGTAATGGATTATGGATATTTTTGCAAGGCTTGTTTAAAAAAGCTAATAGAAGGCTGTGCAAACTGTACTGAAGCCAAGACTTGAAATCCTGAGTTGGTTACTGAGAAGCTGATCTACATGAAAAGGATGGAAAAGAGGACTGACAAAACCAGCTTTTGTGGTATTTTCACCTATCTTATGCACTCTGTCTAGAAGTACCTATATCTGTACACTGCAAAAGAATTTTGAAAAACATACAGTATTTTCGTGAATGGTTATTTCCCTCTAACTATACTGCTTAAAAAAGTTTTTAATTGTTCATTTTTTTTCCACTTCAGGAAAGTAATCTAAAAGTATATTGGGACCTAGGGGACAAGAATCAATTGATTCTGCTACAGAAGAATATAAACAATGATACAGTATTAAATCTTTCTTCTACTGAGTGCAGGTGCTGTGTTGTAACATGTGTTGGGAGTACGCTCTCTTGCCTGCGGTCATATCCAGTATACTGGAGATGCTAGTACTCTATAGCAAGAGCCAAGATTTAAATTTTCAGGAATTTTGTCAACTAATTTTTAAACACAGCTACTATTTAAAAAGCACTTATTTGCAGTCAGTCTGACTTTGTCAGATCATAATTGAATTGTTACAGATAGAAAAGAGTAAAGCAAACTAAAGCATTCTTTGAGAATCAACTGATTGCAGCAGGAATTTCAATACTTTTGTGTAGTTTATTATTATTGTTAATTTTGTGTTATGCAGTCTTTTTAGCATTTTTATTATAAACAAAAAATTAAGATTAATATCCAAATATTTGGATAAGATTATATCCAGGGAGCCAGCACTGTGGCTTAGCTGGTAAAGCCACCACCTGCAATGCCGGCATCCCATATGGGCACCAGCTGTTCCACTTCTGATCCAGCTCTCTGCTAAGGCCTGGGGAAACAGTAGAAGACAGCCTAAGTCCTTGGGGCCCTGGACCCAGAGGAGCTCCTGGGTCCTGACTTCGGATAGGCCCAGCTCTGGCTATTGCGGCCATTTGGGAGTGAACCAGCAGATGGAAGGTCTCTCTCCCTATCTCTGCTTATGGCTCTCTGTAACTCTGCCTTTCAAATAAATAAATAAATAAATCTTAAAAAATATTATATCCAAATTTTTTTCTAAAATATTTATATATTTTTCAGTTTCTCAACAATGAGGATAAGTGTATTATTAATTATACATTAAAACTTACATAACAATTTTTAGATATGTAATATATAATTTTATATATACACACATGATGGTACCTCAAAAACTTCATGGAGTGGCAGACATTTGGCACAGTGATTAAATCATACCTCGGGGACAACCGCTTCCCATATTTGAATCCTGGCTCCTCTGCTTCTCATCCAACTTCCTGCTAGTGGGCACCCTGGGAGGCAGCAGGTGATGGCTCAAGTGCTTGAGTCCCTGCCACCCCCATGAGAGACCCAGGAGGAATCCCTGGCTCCTGGCTTTGGCCTGGCCCAGTCCTGGCTATTGCAGGCATTTCAGGAGGAAACTAGTGGATGGAAGATCTCTCTCTAGCTTTCTCTTTGTAGTTTTCTCTGCCTTTCAAACAAAAATGAAAACAAATAAAAAATTACAAAAACAAAAAAATTCATGGAAAATGAAAAAAGATAAGTTTATTTTCATTCCAATTTAAAAAAAAATCCATAAATATTTTTTCATAATAGACATTTTCCATGAACTTTTTGAAGATGACTTGCACTTGTGAAGTTGTTGCTGACTAGGAAGTCAGAGAACCTGGATGAGAGAGGATAAGATATACTGGACTAACTTACATGAATTGAACATTAGCAACATAGAATAACTTTCGCCACTACAGATGCATTTCAATGTTATGTGCCCAAAGGTCAATGTTATGTGCCCAAGACATTACTGAAAGGGAAGGGCATGCCACAGTGGGCCTGCAGACGGGAAAACATCTGAATTTTAAAATACTCAAAAAGGAAATGATGAGATTGGAGCTAATTCCTGATTGGCAAGCATGTGTTGACTCATGAACAGAAGGGAAGAAGATTGGAATGCAACGTTTAATGGCAAAGACCAGAATACGTTCAAAAACATTCCTTAGGAAGCGAGGTAATGTTCAAGTTAATGGCTTCATTGAGGGGGGGAAAAACAAACAGTATCTGGTATCAGAGGAAAATGTTCTAATCCTGAAGATTAGGTATGCAAAAAGAATTTTACATGTTCATATTTGGCCTGAGGTAGTTTTTTTTTTTAAGAGATTTATTTATTTGAAAGAGTTACAGAGAAGGAGAGAGAGAGAGAGAGATCTTCCATCCACTGGTTCACTCCCCAAGTGGCCACAATAGTCGGGGTTGGGCTAGGTTGAAGCCAGGAGCTAGGAGCTTCTTCCAGGTCTCCCATGTGGGTGCAGGGGCCCAAGCACTTGGGCCATTTTCCACTGCTTTTCCAGATGCAGGGAGCTGGATCAGAAGTAGAGCAGCCGGGACTGGAACCAGCACCTCTATGGGATGCCCATGTTGCAGGTAGTGGCTTAACCTGCTATGCCACAGCACCTGCCTCCCGCCCCCCATCACCACCACCGAGGCTGTTGATACCAATATTTTTATCTCAACACAATCAAGATGATGATTATGTTCATTCTTGGGTTAGAAGATGTTTAACAGTCAAGTACCCCCTTATTTGGGGCCTTATTCCTCTTTTAGAAGGAGGAAAGGGGAGAAGAGCAGGAAAGTCTCATGTCTACATGCTGTGAGTCTCTAGAGATCCTTAAATAGCAGCAGAGACTATACACTGATTAATAAAATCAGGTTTCCCTTGTTTGAGAACTGTTCAGTCTTCTGTGAGGATCTGATAGAATGGAGAGTGCAGCATCCTTCAAGTCACCTGACACTATACACCATACTTTGAACAATACTGAGGACCTGTGTTAGGGCAGAAGGTGAAGCTCTTGTTCTGGTAGTAAAACCTAGGATTTTCTGGGTGGTGGTTGTAGAATTTACCAAGACATACACAGAGAGCTGTCCGAGCTTAAGGAAGTCTTTGGGAGTTCGAATTCCACTTCCTTGATTCTTCCTTTCCAGGACAGATCTCTTGTTGATGTCACCTTTTTGCTAATCTGTGTACAGGCTTTTCATTACTTTCCCTCCTCCACCTACTTAAAAAAAAAAAAAAATGGCCGTACACCTTTGATTGGGAATGAAGTAGTGAATGCAGGCCAGACTCTCGACCTTAGATTCACTGCCTTCCCCTAAAAACACTTTATTTCCCCTCAATGTCACCCCAACTTCAGTCTCCCCAACTTTATTACCCCATTTTGCAATGACTGGAATAGATTATGGAGACAGGGGGAGCCACTCATGGTTCTTTTCGGATTTTTAAAATTAAAAAACCTAGTCTCTAGTAAGAGCCAGGAGACGGGCTATTTCAGCACTAGGAAAATGTTATGATTTCTACAAACACTTGCCCGTTAAATGAAGAAATAGGAAGCATGATACTTAGGTTGCATATAACCTTGTGTGGGCCCTGAGATGGAACGTTAGAACTGGCTTGCACAAAATGGAAGAATTTTTGAATTTTCTGACCTTGTCCTTAAAAAAAAAAAAAAAAAAAAAGCAAGCAACCTCCTAGACACTATTTTTTTTTTTTTTAGAAAAAAACTATGTGATGAAATCCAGAAGGGGCTTTTATCTCATAACATCCATACCAGAAGATTAATCTCTGTGGCCAGTGTCTTGTTCTGATTGGGAATGTTTGAGCCAGCTTTGGAATCTACTCTAGCTAACACATCTGTTCCACAGTTGTTAATGTTTGTTTGGCATTGCCCAAAAGAAGGCAGTAGAATGGAAGAATTTTTAACAATGAGTCCCAAGATATACTGGACCAGCAGCATTGCTTATTTTGAAAAGGCATTTTTGGGGAGCAACCTGACCTGTATTTTAAAAAAAAAGGTGTAATGGGGGCAGGTCATTGGACCAAGAAATGGATGTCCATCTAATACTGGAATGTAGTTTAGCTTGTTTCTACTACTCAATTTTTCCCCAGAAATATTTGTCCATTGAATTATTATTACTGCATTCCACACTAGCAGGGTTTAGTTTTTGAATTTTTAGAGATTTGAATGTTTAACTCAAAATAATCATGAGAAGTTGATTTTATGGCATTCAGTTAAAAGTATGCAAGAATAAAAAACATTCTAGCTGTTTTAGAAAGTCTAAATAAAATATGTAGCTATAGTATAACGTTTATAAATTTCTATCTTAGCCAAGAAAAGAGAGAACTATCACTGCTTTAGGGTCTATGACAATGGATTAAATTAGTTGATCAGGAGGTAAAATATCTCCTTATAAGAAAAATCAACCTGACCTGCATTTGCTGAACAGAAAAGTTACATTAAAGCTCACATAATATTTTTAAAGATTATAGAGTATACCTTCCCTATCAAGAATGCTGTCTTTATTCTTATCACACATTCAAGAGTTTCAGTGCAAATAATTTATATAGATTGTGAAATTTACCCAAGAAGAAACCATTGAGACTTAGCATTTGAAAACTTTGTAGAAACAGCTGGGTTTAGTTTGAAAGCTTCAAAATTAAATGGAAAGAGGGAAAGATCCTAATCCCTCAGACCATCTGTTCAAAGAACAGCGAAGTAAAGGATGACAGTCTTCAGCTGGGGGAACAATGCCCTGTTACTGAAATCTACACATCTTTCTATTCCCTGCTTCATCTAGTCCTCACAGTATCCCTGTGAGGTTTTTCAAAGCAAGGATTTGTATCCTCATGTTACAAATAAGGAAACTGAGACTTAGAGAAGACTCTTACTCTGTCACATAGTCAAATAGCAGCAAGGGCAGGACTTCAACCTAGTCGACCTCTTCAAAAATGCTAAAGTTTATTGTACTATTATATACCAGTTTCCATATCCTCTCTTCCTTCCTTTCCTCCTTTTCTTTTCCCTCTCTTCATCTTTCCTCCCATTTCTCCTGCTTTCATTGAGATGCATCCGTAGTGGCGAAAGTTATTCTATGTTGCTAATGTTCATTAAAAAAAAAAATTTCTACCCTGAGTGCAGGAAGAATAAAAAATAGCCATAGAAGTCTAGAGAAGTGACATTAACTCCAGCTCTTTAACTCTGCCTTTTTTCTTTACTGTTTCTATTAAAAATGGAAACTTCAAAAATCACACCAAAAATAAAACAGTAAATTACAGATCAATGCCCCTTTTTTTTCTTTTTCTTTTTCTTTTTTTTTTTTTTTTTTTTTTTTTGCCAAAGAATTGACTTTGCCAACAACAGGAGTCACTGTGCACTTACTCCTCATGTAGGACCTCTGTCCTTAATGTGCTCTACATTGAGATTTAATGCTATAACGAGTACTCAAACAATATATTTCACTTTGTGTTGCTATGGGGGTGCAAACTGTTGAAATCTTTACTTAATGCATACTAAACTGATCTTCTAAAAAAAAAAAAAAAAGAAATTATCAATTCCCAACTTGACTCTCACTGGGATTAAACATGACAATAGGTCTGATCTGATTTCATCATCATTTAAAAAAATCATCTATTATTTTTTACTTTATGTTTCTATGTGGGAGCGAACTGTTGAAATCCTTACTTAATGTATACTAAGCTGATCTTCTGTATATTAAGATAATCGAAAATGAATCTTGATGTGAATGGAAGGGGAGAGGGAGTGGGAAAGGGGAGGGTGGTGGGTGGGAGGGACGGTATGGGGGGGAAGCCATTGTAATCCATAAGTCGTACTTTGGAAATTTATATTCATTAAATATAAGTTAAAAAAATGACAACGAAAAAAAAAAAGAATTGACTTTGCATATACACTGTGCAGGCATAGTTCTTTAGGAAGTATCTTATTCAAAAAGAAATCAAGACAAAACACTTGGACTGCCCAGAGGAGAGGTTTAAGGGTAAGCTTAAGGGGAACACATCACAGAAAGGTGACGTTAGTGAGGTTAGGCAGAGCAGACAGAAGGGGCATGGAAGATAAATGATTGGCCGAGTGTTTGATACTCAGACAAAAAGTTTTGTTGGTTTGAAGGTTGAAGCAGTAGTGATTTCCAAACCTATTTTTTAAATGCCTGAACTGTATTTTTCAGATAAATTTTGCTCCAAAGCATAAAACAAATATCACTAAGGAAGTAGGATGCTCAGACTAAAACACGGTGGGTGACTATACAGCCCTCTTCCCAGGCCCCTCTAGGGGCCCCTCCTATGGGAAAAGCATAACACAGATTTAATGTTCTTTGTACTTCAGTATCTTTCAAAATAAACAGGCAAACCAAATTTCTTAGGATTAAAGTATGGGCCCTATAGCAACTGTTTCTCTAGGAGTCCCTAACTCAAAACCACTCCAACTCAGGGTTTCAGAGAGAAGCAGCAGCTGGTGAGAGATTCCTCTTTCCTGGAATCCTGATTACTTATCTTCAAAGCTGAGTCTACCCTAAGCCAGGCAGAGGGTGTGAAAATAGAAGGTCTGGCTTCCTAGGGAATTGGTTGGGGGTTGTTATGTTGTTGTAGGCTGTATTATGTTTACCTAGTCCTAAAATAAACAGTTCGGTTTGAGAGTTATTCTCAAACACATCTCTCAGGACTGAGAAAATGGTCATACTTTATCTTCCTTTAACAATTCAATATTTTCAAAGCACACCATTTTTGTGTCCATTATCTTGTAAGAGTCTCACCTGATAGGGCAAGGTGGTCAGATATCATTATCTCATTTTATAGATGGAGAAGCTGAGGCTTAGAAAGATGAAGACAGTTCCACAAGGTCACATGACAGATACATCCATCTTCTGTTTCCTGGCCAGAACGTCCATGCTTATACATGTTTGCTATATACATAGAACCTACTGCAGCCTAGTGCGGTAGTGAGTAAAGGCCATAGATTTGGTGCTACCAGCTCTGTGTCGCTGGGAAACATCAGTGTCTTCATTATTGGCAGGAGGGATAATTACCCGCCTCATCTACTTCACAGGAAGAACAAACAAGCTGATCTGGTGAAAGTACTTTGTAAAGTGCCATCCAAGGCTTCTTCTCCCTTCCCTACCTCAGTATTTTGACAGGTTTTTCTGTCATTCTCCTAACTTGGGCCTTACTTTTACAAACCAAATAAAATTTGTTTCACACTCTGTTAGTATTGTGCCAGTGACCAGAGAAACCTGCTAGTCTCACTTTTACACCTTTACACTGAGGCACTCTGTCTCTTCACATCAGAGATTTGGAGATAACACTGCCAATGAATTATAAGACTGCTTTTCCCTAAGTTCCAAGCAGTGGCCTTGAGGACTATGGGTCAGGTTGAGGGCTTAAGGAGGGCCTCAGGGGTATGGGCCTCAGGGTATGGGCCTCAGGGTATGGGCTGGGTCTTTGTACAGTCATCACTGGCTGGCTTGTTGGCAAGAATGAGACCTGGAATTGGCAAGTTTCTCTGAGGGCAATCTGTCCTCTGCAGCTAAGTATAGAGGGGACTTCATAAAGTTCAATGGCAATTTAATAGCTTTTGACAGGAGTTCAAAATGGGGGTGAACTAAAGACAAGTTGCAGACGACAGAATTTGTATGATGAAAACAAAATCAAAATAAATTTGGAATAATTTAGTATAAAATAAAATATTTATTTTATTAAATGAAAACAACCTTGTTTTTTCCAAACTATAAAAATTATACATGTTCATTGTTAGAAAAATAAGAAGACCCTCAAAGAACACAAAAGCATTCTTCTGGAGAAAGTCATTGTTTAGATATTTGAGTCTGGGGTGGATGTGTTGCTTAGCAGTTAAGATGCTGCTTACCTACCTAAATTGAACCATGAAGACATAGAAAACCTAAACAGACCCATAACTGAGACAGAAATTTAAACAGTAACAAAGTCCCTCCCAACAAAGAAAAGCCCAGGACCAGATGGATTCACTGCTGAATTCTACCAGACATTTAAAGAAGAACTAACTCCAATTCTTCTCAAACTGTTCACTTCAATTGAAAAAGAAGGAATCCTCCCAAATTCTTTCTATGAAGCCAGCATCACCTTAATTCCTAAGCCTGAAAAAGATGCAGCATTGAAAGAAAATTACAGACCAATATCCCTGATGAACATAGATGCAAAAATCCTGAATAAAATTCTGGCCAATAGAATGCAACAACACATCAGAAAGATCATCCACCCAGACCAAGTGGGATTTATCCCTGGTATGCAGGGATGGTTCAATGTTCACAAATCAATCAATGTGATACACCCCCATTAACAGACTGCAGAACAAAAACCATATGATTATCTCACTAGATGCAGAGAAAGCATTTGATAAAATGCAGCACCCTTTCATGATGAAAACTCTAAGCAAACTGGTATGGAAGGAACACTCTTCAATACAATCAAAGCAATTTATGAAAAACCCATGGCCAGCATCCTATTGAATGCGGAACAGTTAGAAGCATTTCCACCGAGATCTGGCACCAGACAGGGATGCCCACTCTCACCACTGCTATTCAATATAGTTCTGGAAGTTTTAGCCAGAGCCATTAGGCAAGAAAAAGAAATGAAAGGGATACAAATTGAGAAGGAAGAAGTCAAACTATCCCTCTTTGCAGACGATTTGATTCTTTATTTAGGGGATCCAAAGAACTCTACTAAGAGAATATTGGAACTCATAGAAGAGTTTGGAAAGTAGCAGGATATAAAATCAATGCACAAAAATCAACAGCCTTTGTATACACAGGCAATGCCACGGCTGAGAAGGAACTTCTAAGATCAATCCCATTCACAATGGCTACAAAAACAATCAAATACCTTGGAATAAACTTAACCAAGGACGTTAAAGATCTCTATGATGAGAATTACAAAATCTTAAAGAAAGAAACAGAAGAGGATACCAACAAATGGAAAAATCTTCCATGCTCATGGATTGGAAGAATCAATATCATCAAAATGACCATTCTCCCAAAAGCAATTTATAGATTCAATGTGATACCAATTGAAATACCAAAGATATTCTTCTCAGATCTGGAAAAAATGATGCTGAAATTCATATGGAGAAACAGGAGACCTCGAATAGCTAAAGCAATCTTGTACAACAAAAACAAAGCTGGAGGCATCACAATACCAGATTTCAAGACATACTACAGGGCAGTTGTTATCAAAACAGCATGGTACTGGTACAGAAACAGAGGGATAGACAAATGGAACAGAATTGAAACACCAGAAATCAATCCAAACATCTACAGCCAACTTACATTTGATCAAAGATCTAAAACCAGTTCCTGGAGCAAGGACAGTCTCTTCAACAAATAGTGCTGGAAAAACTGGATTTCCACGTGCAGAAGCATGAAGCAAGACCCTTACCTTACACCTTACACAAAAATCCACTCAACATGGATTAAAGATCTAAATCTACGACCCGACACCATCAAACTATTAGAGAACATTGGAGAAACCCTGTAAGATATAGGCACAGGCAAAGACTTTTTGGAAAAGACCGCGGAAGCACAGGCAGTCAAAGCCAAAATTAACAATTGGGATTGTATCAAATTGAGAAGTTTCTGTATTGCAAAAGAAACAGTCAGGAAAGTGAAGAGGCAACCAACAGAATGGGAAAAAATATTTGCAAACTATGCAACCGATAAAGGATTAATAACTAGAATCTACGAAGAGATCAAGAAACTCCACAACAAAAAACCAAACAACCCACTTAAGAGATGGGCCAAGGACCTCAATAGACATTTTTCAAAAGAGGAAATCCAAAGGGCCAACAGACACATGAAAAAATGTTCAAGATCACTAGCAATCAGGGAAATGCAAATCAAAACCACAATGAGGTTTCACCTCACCCCAGTTAGAATGACTCACATACAGAAATCTACCAACAACACATGCTGGCGAGGATGTGGGGAAAAAGGGACACTAACCCACTGTTGGTGGAATGCAAACTGGTAAAGCCACTATGGAAGTCAGTCTGGAGATTCCTCAGAAACCTGAATATAACCCTACCATACAACCCAGCCATCTCACTCCTTGGAATTTACCCAAAGGAAATTAAATTTGCAAATAAAAAAGCGGTCTGAGCCGGCACCAGGGCTCACTAGGCTAATCCTCCGCCTTGCGGTGCTGGCACACCTGGTTCTAGTCCCGGTCGGGGCGCCGCATTCTGTCCTGGTTGCCCCTCTTCCAGGCCAGCTCTCTGATGTGGCCTGGGAGTGCAGTGGAGGATGGCCCAAGTGCTTGGGCCCTGCACCCCATGGGAGACCAGGAGAAGTACCTGGCTCCTGCCATCGGATCAGCGCGGTGCACCGGCCGAAGCGCTCTGGCTGTGGTGGCCATTAGAGGGTGAACCAACAGCAAAGGAAGACCTTTCTTTCTGTCTCTCTCTCTCACTGTCCACTCTGCCTGTCAAAAAAAAAAAAGCAGTCTGCACCTTAATGTTTATTGCAGCTGAATTCACAATAGCTAAGACCTGGAGTCAACCCAAATGCCCATCAACAGTAGACTGGATAAAGAAATTATGGGACATGTACTCTATAGAATACCACACAGCAGTCAAAAACAATGAAACCCGGTCATTTGCAACAAAATGGAGGAATCTGGAAAACATCATGCTGAGTGAAATAAGCCAGTCCCAAAGGCGCAAATATTATATGTTCTCCCTGATCAGTGACAACTAACTGAGCACCTAAAAGGAAACCTGTTGCAGTGAAAAGGACACTATGAGAAACATTGACTTGATCAGCCCTTGTCCTGACTGTTGATGTACAACTTAATACTTTATGCCTTTTAGTATTTTTGTTGTTCTACTTAATACTATTGGTTTAACTCTTTAAGTAACACACAATTATTCTTAGGTGTTTAAATCTAACTGAAAAGTGATCCCTGTTAAATATAAGAGTGGGAATAAGAGAGGGAGGAGATGTACAATTTGGGACATACTCAATGGGACTTGCCCTAAATGGTAGAGTTAGAAACATGCCAGGGGATTCCAATTCAATCCCATCAAAGTGGCATGTACCAATGCCATCCCACTAGTCAAAGTTTTCAGTTTCAGTTCACAATTGATCATAATGATAGGATTAAGAGTCAAAGGGATCACATAAACAAAAGCAGTGTCTGCTAATACTAACTGATCGAATTAAAAAGGAGAGAATGATCCAACATGGGAGGCAGGATACACAACAGACTCATAGAATGGCAGATGTCCTAAACAGCACTCTGGCCTCAATCAGCCCTTAAGGCATTCGGATCTGGCTAAAAAGCCCATGAGGTACTTCAGGCATGGAGAGCCAAGACACTGTGGCAAAAAAAAAAAAAAAAAAAAAAAAAAAAAAAAAAATCTAAATGAAAGATCTCTGAGTGAGATCCCAGCAGAAAGAACAGGCCATCAAAGAAGGAGGTACCAGCCAGCATCGCGGCTCACTGGACTAATCCTCCATCTGCAGTGCTGGCACCCCAGGTTCTAGGCCCAGTTGGGCCACTGGATTCTGTCCTGGTTGCTCCTCTTCCAGTCCAGCTCTCTGCTATGGCCCAGGAAAGCAGTCGAGGATGGCCTAAGTGCTTGGGCCCTGCACCCGCATGGGAGACCAGGAGGAAGCACCTGGCTCCTGGCTTCAGATCGGTGCAGCACGCCGGCCATAGTGGCCTTTGGGGAGTGAACCAATGGAAGGAAGACCTTTCTCTCACTGTCTAACTCTGCCTGTCCAAAAAAATAAAAAATAAAAAATAAAAAAGGGAAGAAAAAAAAAAAGAAGGAGGTACCTTTCTCTAAAGGGAGGAGAGAACTTCCACTTTGACTATGACCTTGTCTAAATAAGATCGCAATTGGAGAACTCAAGGGGCTTCCATAGCCTTTTCAACTCATGACAAGATCCTTGGGTGATTACTGACATCATAAATAAGAGTGTCAAATGTTAAATCAACATCAGGAGTCACTGTGCACTTACTCCCCATATAGGATCTCTGTCCTTAATGTGTTGTACTATGTGAATTAACAGTATAACTAGTACTCAAATAGTACTTTACACTTTGTGTTTCTGTGTGGGTGCAAACTGTTGAAATCTTTACATAGTATATACTAAATTGATCTTCTGTATATAAAGATGATTGAAAATGAATCTTGATGTGAATGGGCTGGGAGAGGGAGTGGGAGATGGGATGGTTGCAGGTGGGAGGGAGGTTATGGAGGGAAAAAGCCACTGTAATCCAACATCTGTACTTCGGACATTTATATTTATTAAATAAAAGTTAAAAAAAAATGCTGCTTAAGATGCCTGCATCCTTTATAAGATGCCTGAGTTCGAGTCCTAGTTCCAACTCATATTCAAGATTCCTGCTAATATATATCTTGGGAGGCAACAGTGATAGCTTAAGTAGCTGGGCCCTGACACCCAAGTGGGAGACCTAGTTTTGGCCTGGACCAGCCCCAGCTGTTGCAATTGGGTATTGAACCAGTGGATGGGAGATCTCTGTGTCTCTAATATATTAAAAAGCATATTTTTTAGTCTATTCCTCCAGACTTTTTCTTATATGTAGTAGGATTATACCAAACATGTGCTTTGCACATTTTTAAAGTTAATATGTTCTTAGATACCTACGCCATTTAATATGAGCGTATGCCATCCTGCATAACACGTACAGCTGTATAATAAAAGGTATTCTTCTCAAGCTGTGGGGTAGTCTGATGAATCCTCCTTCTCCTCTTCTGGAGGCACCATCATCTAAGTCTCCTCCCTCTCTCTCAGGGATCCTTGATGCTGAACGGTTCTGACAAACACTGACCTGTTATTTCTGGCCAACACTAGCAGGTGGCCAGAAAATACCCTCGGCCAGCTGCATCTTCTCAGGCAAAGTACTTTACTCCCCAGGATCTCAGGCTCTCTGTGTATGAAATGAGAGGTTTGGATAGAGATTTTCTAAGACTTTTTTTTAGCTCTAAAATGACACATTAACTTCTTGTTCATTTATTCCTATGTTTTCTTTGGCACAGGATAGCCTTGCACTTTGTGAAAGGGGTGGGAGAGGCACATGGGAAGCCCAGCTGTTCACCTGGATGCCATAACTGAAGGGTCTGAAGAACCTCTGCAGGTAGCAAGTGATTGAAGCTGGAAGACTAGGGGAGGCACAAGGCTAAGTAAGAGAATTGTGTTAGGAAAAGCAGCTCTGCTAATTTCCTTCCACTATGGCAGTAGTCAGTGTCTAAAAGGAGGCCTCAGTTCATAGCTATCGGCAAACAGACAGTGAGCTCTTCCTGAGCACCGTCTGAAATACAGGATAATTATGATATTCATTTTCTGTTTTAAAAAAATCCTTTTGCATATGCCTTCTAATTCTCATTTGTATCTTTTAGATAAATAAACTGAGATTTAGAGAGTGTGTTGACTTGTGTAAGATCAGATGATGATTATCTGCAGAATGAAGACTCAATCCTAAGCTCCAATGGTGGATTCTTCCTCTACCTCCACGGTCTCCACGTCGGATACACACAGGTACATGGCAGATACACAAGTATGCCCAGCACACTCTTCACTCCCTAGCTCACCACCACACAGACCCAAGACGACATTGCTCTTCCCTCGACCCAGCCACTCATTCAACACATTTCTGAGCATTATTCTAGGCACTGGTGATAGAGCGATGAGCCAAGAGATGTGGTTCCTGACTTCACAGCGTTGACTCAGGGTCACTTGGGTCCAGGATGAGGCTAGGAAGGGTTGGAGTGAGGATATTGCATTCAGTGCAACAAGAGTAATGTTGGGAAGTACAGGGTAAGATGGGAGCACATAGAAAGGGCACCTCACCTCCCTCAGAGGGATCAGGAAGGCAACCTGCAGGAGGAAACATCAGTTGGAGTTGGAGTTGGAGTTGGAGTTGGAGTTGGAGTTGGAGTTGGCAGGGCCGGGTGAAGTTAAAGAGAGAGTGTTCTACACAGAAAAAGAGCAGGTGCATAGTCTTGGAGGCACTCCTGAGGAACTTTGCAAAGTACAGAGTGATCAGAGAGAGAGCTCAGGTGAAGAGGCTGCCAAGGAGGCTGGGGTCTGAATGTGAAGGGCGGGTAAACATTGTTGGGAGTGATGGAGTTGGTGTTTGTCTTGGAGTATTGAGAAGCCACTGAAGGCTACACTGAGTGACACTGGTGACAAATAGTTATCAGAAGACTCTTTTTGCCCACTACAAGAATCTATGCACATGGGGCCAGTGCTGTGGAGTGGGTTAATCCTCTGCCTGCAGTGCTAGCATCCCATAGGGCGCCGGTTCTAGTATCAGCTGCTGCTCTTTGGATCCAGCTCTCTGCTGGAGCCTGGGAAGGCAGTAGAGCACTTGGGCCCCTGCACCCACATGGGAGGCCCAGAGAAAGGTCCTGGCTCCTGGCTTCAGATCAGACCAGCTCTGGCCGCTGTGGCCATTGTGGGGTAAACCACCAGATGGAAGGCCTTTCTCTCTGTCTCTCCTCACTGTCTGTAACTCTACCTCTCAAATAAATACAAATATTTTTTAAAAAAAGAATCTATGCATGTAATTGTTTTCTGTTTTTTTCTTTTTTGACAGGCAGAGTGGACAGTGAGAGAGAGAGACAGAGAGAAAGGTCTTCCTTTGCCGTTGGTTCACCCTCCAATGGCCGCCGCGGCCGGCGCACCGCGCTGATCCGATGGCAGGAGCCAGGTACTTATCCTGGTCTCCCATGGGGTGCAGGGCCCAAGCACTTGGGCCATCCTCCACTGCACTCCCTGGCCACATCAGAGAGCTGGCCTGGAAGAGGGGCAACTGGGACAGAATGCGGCGCCCCGACCGGGACTAGAACCGGGTGTGCCAGCGCCGCAAGGCGGAGGATTAGCCTAGTGAGCCGCGGCACCGGCCAACATGTAATTGTTTTCTAATCCAAACTTAAGACCTATTCTGGCTGTAGGTTTTGAAAAAAAAATGTATGTTCAACTTCAGAACACTTTGCCAGTTTAGTCTGCTGCCTGCTTTTGCCACTTCTCCTGGGTCTCTGTGCCCTGCACCAGGCTGGCTCAGATAACCACAATGATCAAGATGCCATGGATATGCCAGTGTGGGGCTGACCAGCTTCTGCTGTTTCCTACCCTGTCTCAGACTGACAATATCCCTCACAAATACTAGAAAATAAGTTTAAACGATAATTAGAAGTATATGGCAATCAAATTCTACTTTCAATGTAAGCTAAAGGAAGCAGTGTTAATACTTAGGAAGTTATAGGTAATAGAAATTACCAATGAAAAATGATGCATGGCTCATACAACACATTCAATAAGTGCTTAATTAATCAATATTTAGACAATAAGGGAAATTTTATATGAACTTATAAAAGAGAAAGACTTATACATAAATAAGCAGTTAGAAGAGGGCATTTGGTACAGTGGTTAAAATGCCACTTGGGATACCTGCATTCCATACCACAGTGCTTGGTTCAAGTCCTGCCTTTGCTTCTAATCCCACCTTCTTGCTAATGCACACTCTGAGGAGGCAGCAGGTGCTGTCTGAAGTAGATGAGTCCCTGCCACTCACATGATAGTTCTGCATTGAGTTCTCAGCTCCTGGCTCTAACCTGGCCCTTCCCAGGCTGTTGCAGGCATTTGGTGAGTGAAGCAGTAAATGAGAGTGTACTCTTTCTTTTCTCTCAAATAAATAAATAAATAAATAAATTGCATAGTGGTTAAGCCACCACCCGCAAAATCCACTCCAAAATGAGCACACTGGTTTGTGTCCCAGCTGCTCTTCTTCAGAAACAGCTCCCTGATGATGGACCTGGGAAAGCAACAGAGGATGGCCCAAGTGCTTAGACCCCTGCCACCCACATGGGAGACCCAGATGAAGCTCTTGGCTCCTGCCTTCAGCTGGGCTCAGCCCAGTTTGTGGACATTTGGGGAGTGAACCAAGATGGAGTTCCTCTCTCTCTCCCTGTCTCTCCTTCTCCTCTCTGTAATTTCACCTTTCAAATAAATAAATAAATCTTTAAACAAAATGAAATAGAATTATGATTATAAAGTGTATAGTTCTCCAAAGTCTACTGTGACTTGAAAACAGTAAATTTCAGAATACATGTATGTTATGACTTAATGTTTTGGGAGGAAAATCAGAATCATTCAAAATGTGTACTTGTTAGTATAAGAACAGAACGTCTCTGTGTTATCCAATGCAGTAGCCACTAGCCACATGGTGACTATGTACAGTTAATCAAAGGTGAAAGTTTAATTCCCTGGTAGCACCAACCACATTCAAAAGTTCAACAACTTATGTGGCCAGTAGCTGCCATATTGGACAGTGTAGTTAGAGGACATTTCCATCACTGGATAAAGTTCTTGACAGAACTAGTCTAGTTGAATCAGCCCAGACATAACTGATCAGTGAGGTATTAGGGGTATGGGGAGGGACTTTGGACTACATCTGTATATTGTTTGTATCTTAAAAATATTTTTCTATTTTTACAAAAGAAAGGATGGTTTGCAACTGTGGCAAGCATTTATTTCCCATGAAAATGGAGCCCGTTTTTTTTTTTTTCTTTCTTTTTTTTTTTTTTTTTCCCATGATTCCTGATATCTCACTCAGGAGTCAAGGCGGGGCATGGCAAAGTGTTGCCAGAGGAACTATCCTGGTGAGGGGTTAAAGGAGATGATCTCCATCCAGAATGGACACACATCTGGGATTCATCCCTTAGGCAGTGGCTAACCTTTATACCTGCCTAGCTTCCTGCTGGGCTCTTCAGGACAAAAATGGTTTGAGTGTGTGCTGGCTGGAGAAATAGAGCTTGAATTATTTTGAGTCCTTGGAGCTCTAGAATCTGGTGTGGACAAGGGAGGCACTGGACAGGGTGGTCTACTTCCTAGGGGCACCAAGGTGTTCCAGGGTATAGGGACCTGAGAGAGAGGAGAGGAAACTGCTCTCAGGTGGAGACAGCCATCTCCATGGAATGGAGCATACAGAACCAAGCTCGAAATTTCACCTTGGAGTAGAATTGGCAAGAACAATGGATCTGACATGGGCTCCATGATTTCTTCAGTTGAAAGAATGACAAATTGAAGAGAAAGCAGAAAGACAAAGAGATGGGGTGAAGTAGGAGCAAGACCAGGAAGCAGGTGGGAAGGAACATTACAAAGTTTTTCTCCTCAAATAAAACTTGGATATGAAATGTTAAACATCCTCTGGTTATTATCCACAAGACAGACTGAAATGAAATTTCCTTAGACTATAAATAAAGGGAACAAACTTTGGACTTTTGGTTTATAGTCACTCTGTGCACTTCATTTTCCCTCCACCTGGGAAAAGTTTATTCCTTAACCAGGGTCCAATTTTGTTCTCAACAACAACAAAAACAGCAAAAAAAGGACACAGCTTTATTTGTGGCTCTTTTATGTTTCCTCTTTATAAATTTGGAATTAAAACTTACAAGTTTGTTGTCACCAATTTCTTTTCCCTGAAAGATTTAGAATAGTCACTCAATCAACCATTTGTTCCTAGAAATATAATCCTGGCAGGTAGGTACCTTCCCTCTTGTTCTCATTGGTCTTCCTTTGAGAATGATGATCCTGCTATACTGAGCTGTATCTCCACATCTGCACCCATGCTGGTCCCTCTATCCAAAACAGCTTCTCTGTAGGCACTGATTACTCAGATTCCACATATGATCCAACTCCTCTGAGTCAGAATGGATGTCATCTATTTCCTGTTGTGGTTTCTGTGAGAATTGGTTGAGAATGTGTCCATCTCTTGCATGGGAAGGTGACCTCCCACAGGAACAGACATTGCCTGTTCATCATTGTGTCCCAGCTGACCCAGTGACTGGTGAATGATAAATGCTTAGTTAATGTTGGTGGCATTTGATGTCTACCACCTCCATAATCACCACGCTATTCCCTTCTCTCAAATTAATGGCATCACTGAACCAACCATGTGCTACGATGAAAACAAATTATGGTAGGTTGAGTAATGGCTCCCTAAGAGGTCCACATCCTTATTCCTATAGTCAGTGAATTTTGCCTTAAATGGCAAAAGGGATTTTGCAGATATGACCAAGTTAGAGATCTTGAGATGGGGAGATTATCTCGGATTATCCGACTATCCTGGATATAATCACAGGGTCTTTTAAAGAGAGAGAGGCAGGAGATCAGAGATCAGAGAGAAGGCGATTGGAGCATGGTAGGCAAGGAAGCAAAGGCTTAATAATGGGGGTGGGGAAAGTATGAGTCAAGGCATAAAGACAGCTTCCAGAAGCTGGAGACGGCAAGGAGATGGATTCCCCTTACAGCCTCCAGAAAGGAACAAGCCCTGAAAATATTTAAACACAAACGAACAGAGATTGATTCCGGCTTTTAGGAGCTCGTTCTTTCCACTCAATGGAGGAGACAATTTGGGAAACTATGATAGTGGTTAGAGATGAGAGATAATGAAAGTCTGTCTACCAAGGGCAGAAAGAAATACTGAATAGAGGGGGTGAGTGAGCACCTAGAGAATCGACTGGCATCAATATGGACATGAGCAACAGGGAGCCAGAGACAGAGGGAGGGAACATAAGTTCTTAGATCTGAGTCCTTTCCTTGATGACTTTTTCCCTTGTTTCCTTTCAGCACCCCACCAGCCCACCCACCTCATCTGACTATCTACCCTTTGAAATTATTTTTTCCATTTAAAAGGTCCCCTTTTTTCCTTTTAATTCCAACTGAGAATTGGGAAAAAGGAAGCTGATTAGAGGAACCCCCATGAGATGAAGACAACTGATAGTGCCTTTCATCTTCCCAGGCATGTGAGCGTTTACAAGGTATTACCTGACTGAAAGGTCTCTCACCAGGGCAAGAACTGTGCTGGATGAATCCCTTTGTTAAGAATGTTTTCTGGGGGCCAGTGTTGTGGCACGGCATAGCACCAGTTCAAGTCCTGGTGGCTTGGGTGCCTGCCACCCACATGGGAGACCCAGATGGGGTTCCTGGCTCCTGGCGTCAGCCTGGCCCAGCCCCAGCCATTTAGAAAGTGAATTAGTAGAGCTCTCTTTCTGTCTCTCTCTCCTCTCTCTGTAACTCTGCCTTTCAAATCAAATCAAATCTGTCTTAATAAAAAGAAAGATTTGTTAGTGGTCTGTGCATTCAGTAACCCACTGTTACTGGTTCTCTAGCTGCCTCTCAGGTGCATGCCTCCTCCGCTTGACTAGAGGTAAATTAGGAAGAGACTGTAGGGCAATAGAATGAGGACAAGTCTCAGTTTAAACCCCAGCTTTGCCCAGGACCGGTTGTGCGGTCTTGGACACATCACTTCACTTCTCTGAAACTCTGTTTTCTCATCTGAAAAACAGAGGCATTCATAATGCCTCTTAGGGCTACCATAAGAGACACATGAGGTAACATTTGTATAGCGCCTGCCAAGAGGCAGGTTCTCAACACACGACAGTCATGATTCCGGCACTTCCGTGGCTCGGTGAGTAGCCAACAGGTAGCAGCACTTTACAGTTTGCCATCTACAAACTGTAGAACTCATTTAGTAGAACAGCATGTTCTCCACACATCCAGACATTACAGGGCTTTCTGTTTGTCCATTTTGTGTAAGAGAGTCTGAAATGGAATTTAAGTATATCTCTAGTAGTGTACCAAATTTAATTAAAATAAATAACTACCAAGTCTTGAGATTAAAAAAGACCTCAAGCATCATCAGTTTTGGACAATTCACTCAGCACACACTTTTCTGGAGGGTGGTAAGCAGGATAATGGTTTCCAAAGATGCCCACTCCTTATTTCAGGAACTTTTGAATATGTTACCTTCTCTCTAAAGGGTCTTCACAGATGTGATTAGGGTAAGGACCTTGAGATGGAGCTAGTAGCCTGCACTATACAGTAGGGTCCAATCTAATCACATGGGTCCTTAATAGTGGAGAAACTTTGGAAATTGTAAGAAAAGAGGGCTGTATTTTGGAAGAATGGTCAGAGATGTATTTTTGTTGGAGGAAGAAGAATGTAGGTGGCTTCTAGAAGCCAGAAAAGACAAGGAATGGTTTCTCCTAAGCCTCCAAAAGAAATGCAATCCTACTGTCCCCTCAAGTGTAGTGAGACCTGTGTTGCACTTCTCACTTACGGCCCAGTATGATAATAAATGTGGAGACCAGTGCTGTGGCACAACTGGTTAAGCCATGGCCTGCAGAGCCAATATCCCATATAGGTGCAGGTTTGTGACCTGGCTGTTCTACTTCTGATCCAGTTCCATGCTAATGTGCCTGGGAAAGCAGTAGAAGATGGCCCAAGTTCCTGGGCCCCTGCACCCATGTGGGAGACACAGAAGCTTCTGGCTCCTGGCTCCTGACATCGGGCTGGCCTAACCTTGGCCATTGTGGCCATTTGGGAAGGGAACCAACGGATGGAAGATAACTCTCTCTGTATCTCTCTCTCTGTAACTCTGCCTTTCAAATAAACAAATAAATCTTTTTAAAAAGATAATAAATGTGTGCTTTAAGTCACTAAGCTTTTTTTTAATTTACCAATATTTTTTAGCAATTTGCTCAATGGCTCATTTTTTTTTTTAAGATTTATTTATTTGAAAGCCAAAGTTACAGAGACAGAGAGAGGAAGAGAGAGAGAGAGAGAGAGAGAGAGAGATCTTCCATCTGCTGGTTTACTCCCCCCAAATGGCCGCAATGGCCAGAGCTGGGTCTGTCCAAAGTCAGAAGCCAGGAGCTTCCTCCAGGTATCCCATGTGGGAGCAGAGTCCCAAGTACTTGGGCCAATATCTGCTGCTTTCCCAGGCACATGAGCAAGGAGTTGAATCAGATGTGGAGCAGTCAGGACTGGAACTGGTGCCCATACAGGATGCTGGCATTGTAGGCGGTGGCTTTACCTGCTACACCACAGCACTGGCTCCACACAGGTAGTTTTTAAAAAACTTTTTCTAAAATATTTATTTATTTATTTATTTATTTATTTATTTATTTAAAAGGCAGAGAGAAGGAGAGGCAGAGAGATAGAGAGGCAGAGAGATTGTCTATCCATTTGTTCACCCCCCAAATACAACAGCCAGGGCTGGGCCAGGCCAAAGCCAAGAACTAGAAACTCCATCCTGGTTTCCCATGTGGATGACAGGGGCCCAAGTATTTGACCCAACATCCACTGGCTTCCCAGGTGCATTAGCGGAAAGCTGGATCAGACATGTAGTAGCTGGGACTCAAACTTGTACTCTGATATGGGATGCGGCTATTGCAAGTGGCAGCTTAACCTACTGTGCCAAAACACCAGAGCCTGTTTCTTTTTTTAAAAGTTATTTATTTAATTTTATTTAAAAGGCAGAATAACAGACAGAGAGAGAGAGAAAGAGAGAGACAGAGGGATCCTCCATCTGCTGGTTCACTACCCAAATGCTCACAATAGGCAAGGGCTGGGCCAGGCTGAAGCCAGGAGCCAGATCCTTCCAGATCTCCGACATGTGTGGCAGGGACCTATGTATTTGAACCATCACCTGCTGCTTCCCAGAGTGCACCGCAGCAGGAAGCTGGATGGGAAGTAGAAGTGAAACTTGACCCCCGACACTTTGATATGGGGATATGGGTGTCCCCAGGCTTAACCTGCTGAGCCACAATGCCTGCCCCAAACAATTAGGTTTGTTGGTGGCGATCTGTTATGGAATCTGATAGAAATAGGAAACTGATACAAGTGGAACAAACACAAAAGCTCAGGAAGACCAGAATGGGCATGTCAATAATTAAAGCAGCTTTTCAGGTCAAAAAAAAGTATTCTCAGCAACTTCATTTGTCAGCTGTAGCCTTTTATTTTGATCTATGCTAATCTATAGGTATCTATTTTTTTTTTTTAGATTTTGCTTATTTATTTGAGAGGTAGAGTTAGAGTCAGAGAGAAGGAGAAACAGAGAGATCTTCCATCCACTGGTTCACTCCCCAAATGGCCACAATAGCCAGAGCTGCGCCAGACCAAAGCAAGGAGCCAGGAGCTTCTTCAGGGTCTCCCACCTGGGTGCAGGGCCCCAAGCACTTGGGCCATCTTCTACTACTTTCCCAGACCATAGCAGAGAGCTGGATTTGAAGAGGAGCAGCCAAGACTCGAACCAGCGCCCATAAGGGATGATGGCTCTGCATGTGGAGGCTTAGACTACTGCGCCACAGCATTGGCCCCTAAATGTATCTTTCTTAATATACCTCTATGTACACACTTGCACCTTAAAATGGAGCACTGATAATAAGCACAATGCTCCATATATGACTCCACCCCTGAAGTACACAGCAAGGATCCTTGATCCTGACACTCGCCTCTGTCCATAGAGCCCAAGCTTGAGGATTTTTGCAGTTAGTCTGCACTTGGATTCACTCTTAAGTCCCATTTATATCTCGTTCAGTTAATTTTCAAAATGCAACAGTGGGACAATAAGCATATGTGAGATAGTATCACATGGGCCAGCAAAAACCCAGGCCTTAAGTTGTACCACCAACAACGGAAACAGGCTCTTTGTTCAGATTTTAAATCTTCTAAGATACAGATGGAAACTAGACAGCTAGATGACTGTCACTAAGATTACTGCTTTTTACCATGAATCTTATGTTTTTTTCTTTTCAGTTTTCTTTTTAAATTCTTTTCCTGATTACTAATAAAAGTAAAACATAGAAAATCTGTCAAAGTCCCACCCCAGATATATTTATCAACAGATAAGAATCTTAAAATTAGTATTTTTATACATCTAGCCAAAGAAAATCATTGTGTGTATATAAGAGAACTAAACAAGCAAGAAGAGAAAGCCCCTAGGGATAGATGTAGGCCTTGAAACATTGGTTCTCAGATCTCTCAACTTCCACATGTGTAGCAATAACCCAGGAACCACATTCTCACTAAGAAGGTGAAACAGGAGAAAATTTCAGGTCACTAGGAGAATAATAATGATAGTCAACCCAGAAAGATCTACTAAATTCCAGGCTGTACACTAGTCCCTTAAATCTCTATACTAACCCTATGCAGTAGGTATTACTATCATTAAATTCACTTTACAACTGAGAAAACTGGAGCAAAGAGAGGTTTTGTAGCTTGCCCACAGTCACAAATCTACCACGTGGTACAGGTAGGATCAGAACTCAGTCTCTCGGCAGTAAAGTCCCATACTTAACTACCTTGCTATACTGCTTCACAGAGGACAGACTGACTTCACTCTAATAAATCTATTAAGGTAGAATAGCAAATTAACAGACTTTTTTTTTTTTCCAAAAACAAGGATTGAAATAAAGAGACTTTACAGAAAAACTCAATAAATAAAGATACCTTAGTCCCATAATAATTTCAAAAGAATTTTTTTCTGATTTAAAAAGTAAAAATGCATGTTCACTGTTGAAATTTTGGGCAATATAACAATTACAATGAGGAAAATAGACATTGCATGGTTCTAATTAGCCACTCTTTTTTTTTTTCTTCTTCAAGATTTATTTGTTTGAAATACAGAGTGACAGAGAAAGAGCAACAGATCTTTCATCTGCTGGCTTACTCCTCAAAAACTTACAAATTTAATTTTAAAATGAAACAAATATTGATCAAATTTAACATATTCTAGAAATACTTTGCTTTTAAAAAAAAAGGCAGAGTAACAGAGAGAGGGGGAGAGATCTTCTACCCGCTGATTTACTCCCCAAAGGGCCACAATGGCCAGGCTGGGCAAGGCTGAAGCCAGGAGCCAGGAGCTTCTTCCCAGTCTCCCACATGGAGATATGCAGGTGTCCAAGCGCTTGGGCCAATTCTCTCGCTTTCCCAGGCACATTAGCAGGGAGCTGCAGCAGAAGTGGAGCAGCCGGGACTTGAACTGACACCCATTTAGCATGCCGATGTTGCAGGCAGCAGCTTAGCCCACTACACAAAAATGCTAGCCCCTCCAGAAATATTCTTTAAATTCAATTTTGGACTCCTTGGGGAAAAAAAAGGAGTTACAATAGACGTTTCCAAAGGGATATTTGTATAGGCTCTGTAGTATCTGGATATGTGGAGAACATCTGATTCTACCGAATAGGTTCTACAGTTTACAGAACTACAAACTGTAAAGATTCTAAGATCTCAAAGATTCTGCTTTTGTAGTTCTGAGATGAGAATTCCCACTTTTAAGATGTGCTTTCAGCAATTATGACATCCCTGGCTTGCTGATCTCACTTTGAGAAAGAAACATTGTCTTAGCACACAGAAAGGAGCAGTTAATTAGGACCAGTGCTGTGGCACAGTTGCAACATCAGCATCCCATATCCCAGCATCATATATAAGAGTGCTGGTTTGAATCCCAGCATCTCTGCTTCCAATTCAGCTCCCTGCTAATGTGCCCAGGAAAGCAGCAGAATTGGTTCAAGTGCTTGGACCCCTGTACCCATGTGGGAGACTAGGAAGAAGCTCCTGGCTCCTGGCTTCAGCCTTGTCCAGCCCTGGCCATTGTGGCCCTTTGGGGAGTAAATCAGCGGGTAGAAGATCTCTCCCCCTCTCTCTATTATTCTGCCTTAAAAAAATATTTCTAGAGTATATTAAATTTGATCAATATTTGTTTCATTTTAAAATTACATTTTTAAAATAATAACTTCATTTTTAGTCATTCTTATGCTTAGAAAAGTTTGAGAATTGCTGTCCAAGACTTAAAAAGAACAATCCAGGGATGGGCATGTGGCTTAGTGATTAATACACTGCTTGGAATGTCCTCATCCCATATCAGAGTGCCTGGGTTCCAGTCCTGGCTCCACTCACTATTTCAGTTTCCTGCTAATGCACACCCTCAGGGGCAGAAGATGACAGCTCAACTAGCTGGGTCCCTGTCACTCACGTGGGAGACACAGATTGAGTTCCCAGTTTGCAGTGTCAGCTTAGCCCAGCCTCAGGTGTTGCAAGCATTTGGGAAGTAAAACACTGGATAGGAGATCTCTGTCTGTCTGTCTCTGTATCTTTCTGTTTGCCTTTCAAATAGAATAAAAGCTTTAAAAAAGAAGTTCAGAATTCTTGGACCCAGAATTCAAAAACCATATTGTTCCCAAAGAAGTTGCTCCCCTTTCAATTCTGAAATCAAATTTTCTAGAGGAAATAAGGAAGTGGGAATGAGGAAACCATACCATTCTTGGGGGAAATAAGACCTTTGTAGATTACTCCATAGGTATATTTTCCTGACTTTGAGCTAAGGCTCTGGGCCCAGGTCAGCCACAGCCTAAATGTAGCCCCTTGGAGCCCACTAGTAAGGTTTATGTCCTCAGCTCTGAGCCTGAGTCACAGACCTGCATTTAGCTTTGCTTTTCCAAAAAGCAAAGAGCTCCTCTCTGTTGACACCAGGCCCATGTTCTAGCTATTAGCAAATGACAAAGGATTTTCCACATGCAGATTCAAAAAAGCATATGAACTTTGAAGGGCATAATGAAACTTAAATAGCTAAAACTTATTAGAAAGAACTCCAACAATCGATGCCAAAGGCATGAGTTCCTAACAGAATAGCAAGACAAAAGCCAGAAAGAGGAACAAAAATATGCATTGTAGGGGAGGGGCAGGCAGGGAGGTGTAGTTTTATATGGAAGAGTTGACATCATTGTTTCCCAATAATCCTCAGCATGCAGGAAACAGATGGGAAAGAAGTGGTTGAAGGGGCTACTTATGGTAACAGAGCATGCTCTCTGTTCAGAATGCTCCCATTTGAAACCTAAATGTTTTACTTTGAAAAACGGAGGTTGGAAACTCTATTGGCAGTTTTATTCAAGTATAACTAAATCCTACTGAACTTATCACCTTGGCAATGCATGGAAAAATGGAGCTTTGAATGTCAAACCCTGCTTTACTCCAGCATAGTGGCTGTTAGGAACCAGAGCAGATAAATCCATAAAAGTGGAATTGAATGTTGGGCAGACATGGCTTGAGTTCTGCTTCTCTGCCTTCCTTGCTGAGTGACACTGTGCAAGCTAATTAACATCCCTGAATTGTCTCTCATTTATAGAATGGGGAAAACAAGTTTCCACACATGAAGTGGGCAAAGGTTGAGGTTGGACACTTATACCATATAGCTAAATTTAACCAAAAAAGAAAATTAGGATGGTTTTTATCTTTTAACGGAATTCCTCATTCTTTTGTGTTTTGGTAGGGCACAAACAGCCACAACCAGACAAACCAATGGCCACTCTGATTATTATCAGCTACTCTGCCCTCACCTGTGTGTAGATTCACTCCTCTTTTGCTGTAGACAGACTTCTGTCTTCCCATCCAGGGACTTCCCACCCCCAGCCTGGCCACTGTTAAGTCACCCTCGGGTACCCTTCCCAAGGGGCAGGAGGGTATGACCAGTTCCATGTATGGAGCCACATGGTTTCCTTCCTCTAGAAAGCATCCACTCCATCTCCCAGATCTCTGATTTTTTTTATTCTGTTATTGATTCTGCACCCCCCACCCTCACTCCACCACAAACAACCCACTATCTGATGGTTCTCTTTCAAGCGGCTGTCTCACACGCAAGCATTTCCTGCTTCCATTTCCTCTGTAGTCCTTATTTCAGTCTTTCTCTTCTGAATCCTCAAGACTAAGAGCTACTTCAGAATGTCTTTGTAATCCAACAGTATCTAGCATGTTAGAATGCCATTAAATGCTTGTTGAATTGAATTAAAAGCCCCATAAAATATAGTTTCCAATGAAAAACATAAAAAGAGCTAAGAAATAAAATATGCATGATCACACAAATTAGATCAATTGCCTTTCACCGACTATAGATTTATTTATGGTTTGCCAGATTCCTAGCTTATATGTCAAACTATTTTTTATTGTTTATGACAGTAAGAGCTTGTACATCTATGTGTCTATGACAGTAAGTGCTGTTTTACGTTGCTTTGGTGGGGGGCAGGGTGGGTGGGTGGGTGATGGTGATGCTTCTCCCTCCCCCTCCACGGGTGGCTGGGAGGGAACCCACCAAAGGCATTCTGGGCCAGCATCAGGCCATGGGCGTGGCATCAGGACCTGGTATGCATCAGCCAAGCTTGAACTAGAACAAAGAGTGCCTGAGACTGGATCCCAGAAACTCAGTTGGTTCTGGGGTCCCGCCAAGAATGTGGTTCATACCATGTAACTGGTGAGGTAGTAGGAAGAGACAGTGTTCTAAGTAGCTCTGTACAAAGCCTGGGTCGGTTTCTATCCAGGAGTCGTAGCTAGGAACCCCTGTGGGGCCATTACACAATCTTAGATTCCTGATAATATAGCACACGAGCAATGTCCCCAGTCATGAGCTTCCTAGAAGGGCTTTCACACTGGTTTCCTGCAGGAGGAAACAGGGCCAATCAATCAACACCCTGAGAGAGGCACTGTGAGCTACCCAATCTGTGTGAGCTGCCAAATGCCACCCGTCTCCAGTGCAGCTTACTATCTATTTGCATGCACGAAGTCAGCCAGACAACAGAACAACAGGTAGAAGGGAAACCAAATTAGGTGCCTCTGACCCTAAGGGAGTGGATGTTCCCGTGGGGGTGGGAGGAAGAGGATTGTGGCTTCCGTGGACAGGGAGGGATCTGGGAGGAAAAGGTGGGGTCTGGATGGACTTGAAAGCTGGTAAATTTAGGTAGTGTGTTTGAAAGAGTCTTGCAGAGGGCAAAGTGCTATGTGAATGAACATTGTTATTAAAACTATTAATGTTCTGGGCCAGGGGAAGAGCAAAGCAAAGGGCGAATTTTTTTTAATTTTCTTTTTGGACAAAACTGTAAAGTAAATGCCAAATTATGAAATACCTACTCTGGGAAATGTGATCCCCGCCTAAAACTATGACCTTAGGAGTCAGACCCAGAATTAAATCCTGCCCTTCCCATCTTCATAATCTGACAAGTGATTGGACCTTTTGGGCATCAATTTTCTTCTCTGTAAAATGGGGTTAAATGCCAAATTCTTAAAGATGTTGGAAATTTGTATATGTAAAGTGACCATCATATAGTAAGCAATCAACCAGTTAGTAGCTCTTATTACCAATTTAAATAGCAAAAGGTCTGATCCCATATTGGAGTGCCTGGGATTAAGTCCAGGCTCTACTCTCAATTCCAGGTCCCACTAATGTGCACCCTGGAAGGCAGCAGGTGATGGCTCAGGTACTTGAATATCTGCCACTTATGAGGGATATCCAGATTGAGTTCTAAGCTCCTGGGTTGTGCATGGCCCAGTCCAGGTGGGTTGTGGGCAACTGAGGAGTGAACCACTGGATAGAAGGTCTCTTCATTTTTCAAATAAAAATAATCAATAAAAAATTTTAAAAACCAACAGAAACAAGGTCTGCTTTGGAATCAGCCTTCATTTCTGGACTACTTTTCTCCTTCCACAAGATCTCATCTTTTTCCTCCTTCCTTCTACGGTCCAGCAGCTTGATGTTCTCATTTTTCTCTATCAAAATTTGCTCTTAAAAAAAATCTAATACTGGTATTTATTCTCCTCTGAATTGTAGTCAGTATGTTTCCTCCCAGGGGTTCTTTGGGTTTTAGCTAAAATCTTATCCTGGCGGAGGGATCAGAATATGCAGCAGGGGGAGTGGGGGGAGTTCTACTCAGACTCCTGAAGTTCCAGTAAGTTGTGGCAATCCTTTCAATCTGTACTCGAGGCCACTTCAATGTAAACATAGCATCTGTGCTGGCACATAGAGAGAAACAACTCAGAGAATGGGGTGAGACTTGCACCCGTAAGAGAAAGGAAAATTCAAAGGTGGGATAAGTAGGAAAATGCCTCATTGGCTTAAACACAAGGCAAGGAATGGGGGGAGGGGGCTAGCTCCATGTGGTGGAATGAGAAGGCCATGCCAAGATGGCTGCTGGCAAGCAAGTATCAGTTACTCAGGAATGGCTTTGAAACCCACCTGGCAATGGAGCCTGCCTGGCAACAGGCTGTGACTGGATGGCTTTGGCTACTGCCTGGTAACAGGTTGTGATTGGTTAGGGCATAAACTGCCCCTTGACCAGACTGGCTGCCTTGGCTATATAAGCTGCTATACTAACTGAAATAAATGAGTCTGCGGGCTACTCGCCTCTGGCCTGTTTTCACCCAACTCCCAGGGTCTGAGTGGTGACTCCGCGCCTCTTGCCCCCACCACGCTCCTCCTCTCAGAACGAATCCACCGCAACAGCTCCATGTTCCTGAACCTCAAGACCGGGTCTGAAGGGACCACTAGAAGGAAGTGGGGTCCTGAGAACCAGAGGCCAGGGTAGGCAGGCAGCTCAGTGGAGCAGTCTGTTCTAGAGGGAACAAGCAAGAGGTAGCCCCAACTGGAAGTCTATCACGGCTTTCTTCCAGGAAGATTTAACTATAGCATCTCATGGCAATGAGGCTGTTGTGGTACCGAAACTTCTTATCCCCAGACTGAGCCCTGGAATGTTCAGCTCCAGTCCACCCACAGCTTCACAGCCACACACACAGCCATGAAATCCAGGCAACCTTTCTGCAGTGAGGTGACTCCTGGAAATCAAGAGTCTCCAGCAAAAGCTTCAGAAATGCCTTGGTCAATGGACTTCTGGAATTCAGGCTGTCTGTACCCCCTGTGCCTACAGAAAAGATTCTCAGGTTATCCCACAGTTGCCTAAGAGATTAGGGGGAGATATAAAAGGAGTGTGTCAAAAACTACAGCTCTAATACATTGGAGGGTTTATCAGCCACTTAGATAGCATCATCTATGGGAAACTGTGTTCACAGTTCCATCTATTTCTTTCTGCATCTGCATAAAAGCAGCCCCTCCGCCCCTGCCCCGCAGATGGTTCTCTGGGCTCTGGGACCAGGCTGGACCAACAGGGGAGTCGGTTTCCTGAGCAGCCCCCATGCCTGGGCCTCTTGAGGCTGGAAGGCACCTGGGTGGCTGCCAGTGGGGGTGGACAGTGGAGAAGGAAGGGTGAGGCTGTCCTTGTGGTGAGGGGGCTCTTGGCAGAGGCCTAAAGAGTGGGCAGGAGTAGGTGGAAGTAGTTTCTATTCCCTGAGTGGGTTGTCATATTCAGACTACCCAGAGTAAGTTACAGCTCAGCTTCAAGTTATCCTGGCAGTTTGCTCCAGATTCAAAGCCCTGATTCTCCTTTCAGTTCTTCTGTTTCATTCTGGGAGCTCAGAGATAGGAATGCCCCTCTAAACTGAAGCCCACGAAGATGCGGTTTTCCGCAAGTTCCCCGTCCAAGAGCTCGTTTCTCTTTCAGTTCCCCGTGGGCCAGCAGTGGCTGCCTGTGTCTTTTTCAGGTTTTTTTTTTTTTTTTTTTTTTTTTTTTGAGGGCCCTTTAATTTCAGGTTGACATTTGGCTTCTCTATCGCTGGGCACTCATGGCCCAGCTCTGGAAAAGCTCTGCATGAATTGGCCTCCATTCAACGGGGCAAGCAGTCCGCTTCCTGTCCCCCCTGGTGAATGATTAATGCCCATTTAACCATTTCATTGGTGCCTCATTCAGCAAGCAGTGGTTATGCTAGAGTAAATCTAGGGTGTTGTGATGACAACAGGTACACCTATAGTTGACCATGTGTGTGCTTCCTGCTAAGTTCTTTATCCATATAAACTCTTTTTTTGTTTTTCACCTCAATTCTATTATCCCCATTCCATGTCTGAGGAAACTGAGGCCCAGGGAAGGTAATTAATTACTTTGCTCCAAGGGCATTCAGCTGGGAAAAAAACAAAGTTGAAACTCTATCCCAGATAGTAAAGTTCCAGAACTCCTAATGAGATCCCCAGCAGGAGCACCTGCCTTGGAAAGATCAGGGAAGGTTTACAGAACCTTCCAATGCTGAGAGCCAGACGATGAAGAATTAGCCAGGGGAGGTGTGATAAAGATGTGACAGACAAGAAGCTGGGAAGGAAACCACTAAGCCAAAGAGAATACCCTGGCCTTCAGTTCTCCATTCAGTGTTAAATCTTATCTTGGATAGGAAAACATTTACTTTCCTTGCTAAGACTTTCTCCTGTTTATGTTAGAATATCTCATCTATTTAATCAGAGATCAAAGCTTTCATTTTCTCCTTCAGCTTTCCCTGCAGTCATGACAGCTAACTTCAAAGCTTAATTGAGCCATTGGTTTCTGAAGGTTTGTTCACATTACCTAGGCTGTAAATTTCTTGATTTTGGAGTCCATCTTCATTTCTTTCTTTCTCCCAGTACCTAGCACAGTGCCCTAATAAATATTTGTTGAATAACTGAATAAACAAAATGAGGGAATCATTTAGTCTCAGAAGTGTAGAACAGTGACATCTATTAGTCCCTTTGTCTTATCCTTGCTGTGAACCTTCTTGTCATCTCCCAAATCAAATCAAATACACACGTGTGCACACACACACAAATTCCTCTTTCCAGCCTGGTAAGAAGTAGAAAAAAATTCAGGTATGAAAAGGCTCACAATTCTTAATAAACATTCAAAGGGTACATTCTGAATGATCAAAGCTGCTTATTCAAGGAGAAAATGGTTTGCAAAACTGTGCATCACGGACGGTGGTTCTCAACCCTGCCTACATGTCAAAATCATGCAGGAAAGATTCTGACTTTTTTAAGGCAGAGAGACACAAAGAGAGATCATCTATCTCTTAGTTTTTCTCTCCCAATGTCCACAACAGCTAGGGCTGGGCCAGGCAAAGCCAGGA
This sequence comes from Oryctolagus cuniculus, assembly GCF_964237555.1. Taxonomy (NCBI): domain Eukaryota; kingdom Metazoa; phylum Chordata; class Mammalia; order Lagomorpha; family Leporidae; genus Oryctolagus; species Oryctolagus cuniculus. The sequence goes on along the minus strand of NC_091435.1, from coordinate 75,806,159 downwards.
GCCAGGAGCTCCATCTGGGTCTCCCACATGGGTGGCAGGGATCCAAGTACTTAAGCCATCATCTGCCGTCTTCCCAGAGTGTTCATTAGCAGGAAGCTGGATTGGAATTGGAGCCAGGATTCAAACCCAGGCATTCGATATGAGATGAAGGCTTTCCCAAGCGGTTGTCTTAACTGGTGCACTATGGCTCTGCCTCTCTGGTTTTTTCTTTTCTTTTTTTTTTTTAAGTTCATCATAATGTATCACTATGAAGGAGAGCTACTGGGCCAGAGCAATATCATTTTTTTTTTACCAGAGTAGCAATATAAAGATTGCTCAGAAAGGTGAGAAAATCCTTAGCTTTTAAAGTGAGCCAATATGGAGGAGGATAGTTTCCCCACATGCACTTTTACCGGTTCCTGGCTCCTGTCCCCAGCATCTCCAAGTTCTATTGGAAGTAGGAGAACATTTGGCTTATAGGGGAGAAGTAGGAGATGACCATGGATACATTCTGGCCTCACAGGGCTTCACTACCCCCTCCTGGCATTGGTGACAACATAACATGGATTTTATAATACAACTACAAGGGTCTTCATATTCAGTGGTCAAAAAGAAGAACAAGAAGACTGTACTATTTTTAGCTTCAGTAGTAAGGAAGGGATGATCTTCTCCCCCTATTCCAGACAGGAAGAGAAAGTTAGCTGGTTCCCATGGGAGAGTCACTGTATTAGCCGGGAAGTGAAAAAGGCTCCAGCCAAGTCTGCCAAGAAGCACCTCATACCATTCCTGGGTGTCCTTACTGGGCTGAAGGAACAGTGGTCCAAGAAGGGAGAAACTGTCCCTTTGCATCAGGCCTATGTGCAACTGGGGACCATCAAAGCATAGTCTGAAATTGCCATGTATATGGATGCCTGCCAAAATTGCATAAACAATGTGTGTGTGTGTCTGTCTGTCTGTCTAAAGGCAGAGGTTTCTGTTTTTCATCCACTTCCCAAGATTGAGGATGACAAGTGGCCTTGAGCACTTCAAGCGGAACACCTGCGTATCACCCACACACCCCCACAGAGTCAGTTTTCTAGCTGAAGGTAGCAGAGCTGGACCTCAGCAAATTACAGAAATGGATTTCATTCAGGCTCGGTGCTCAGTCTCTGTCCTCTCGGAGTTCCCATTCAGGTGTTTAGCTGCCTTGTGTTCAGCTGGCCTGAGCACAGCAAACTGTCACCAGCTTTGTCCTCCACCCCAGCGTGGGTCTCTTCTTCTCCATACAAGCACAGGGGCTCTCATAGTTTCTCTGCATCTCTTCCCTTCTGTCTTTGTGCTCCCAAACCAGAGTCCACCTGTCCTGATTTTTACCCAGGTCCATCAACCCTGCTCTTGGTCCCTAAAGTGCAGTGACCATGACGTCACTTTTGAGGAGCTGTCCTCAGCCTCCTGGATTCTAGTTGCCACACTGACGTGCCAGCCCTAGCATTCTGGTCTGAATTTCCAAGGCGGTTGCAAAGGGGCAATGCCCAGCTCAGCTCTTTCTTGCTAGAAGCCGAATCTGGGCCTTGTCTAGTAGCCAATAAGGATTTCAGAAAGTCCATGGGGAGGCTACCTTGTTTTGGAAAAAACCACCAACATTGGCTTTATTTACTGACACTTCACAACAAAAAAATAAGGGAAAACTATCTAACCAGCTTTAGTTGTTGGAAAATAAAAACCCTAATTACTCTTCATTTATATCAGCTGCTTATTACATGTGCCTAATTTCCATGTCATACAAAAACGGTGTGTGGATATGTACATGGATCAGTTTCAAAGCTCAGCTCTACTCAGATATGTTCAATTTTTGAAAGTTCTCTGACTTGGAATGTTTGCTCAGACATGGAAGCCAGGGAGGGGAAAGGAGCCTAACAGGCCAGGGCCTCATCATGATTTCACTGCAAGACTTTGGGCAGGTCAATTTACCTCTCTGGGCCTTCTTTCCTCCTCCCCAAGGTGGGAAACACTGGCTACCGGTTTTCCATTTTTTTCTTTAAGCGGTAAATTCCCTCCCAACCCCACCCTCACCCTGGGACATTTTTTCCCCTAAATGAAACATGTGCCAAAACCCAAAATATAAAGCAGGTGAAAGAACAGTTGCCTACGGGTGCCTTTGAGATATGTTCACAGAACTCTGGGCTTCTGGCTCTTCCTATGATGAAAGACTTTGTAAGAATGAGGCAGGGCTGGCAAGTACCCTTACGCCACTATCCCAGCTCTGGAGGGAGGGCCCAGAATAGCACTCACACGGTAGAAGATGGCATCTAAAAGCATTCCTAGTGTACCTGGACGTTAACAGGAAGACCATACACAAACAGGAGGGAAATATCTCATCCTGAACTACTGACAGCAGTGGTTAAAACGCATACTTGGGAGTTCTTTCACATTCAAAAAAAAAAAAAAAACCGACCTTAATCTGAGCAATTCTACTTCAAATCTACCTCTCCAGATTGTTGATGAAGATAAAGTGAATTGGCTCAGTTATACCTCGATTTCAAAAGAGAAGCTTGGAAACCTGTGTTTCCTCAAGCTCTAAAATACTAAGCCATTTGTCCTAATGACATGGCTGACTGTGAACCCCGGAATACCACAGGAATATCACACCACTGCAAATTACTAGGTGGTGCTGAGTCTTTTGGGAAAAAAAAAGGGTGTGTGTGTGTGTATGAAAGAGAAGTATTGCGCTGTTTTTGAGATGCTTATTTGATATGGACTAATCAGGTCGTTGGGGGATTATTTTCCTGGAGGCAGAATCAATCTGCACAGTTGCACAGCCCTTACATTTTCCCCTTTGTTATATCTATCTATGTATAAACACACCGCTCATAAAGAGTGCGCTATTTTTTCTCTAACTGAAGTTTCTGCAGACAAGGCCTTTTTGTCATGGGTAAGTGCAGGGTCAGTCAACCTTACAAAAGGAGTCATTTAATGCTCAATTTTCCCAACTTTCCTATGATGAAAAACTTCTAACCTCAAATACTGTTTTTGTATGCTAGAATTGCTTTCTTTCCTCCTCGCCCAACAAATGTTTAAATTATCTCTCCTTTGCTGGATTCCTTCTTGCCTCCCAATCTGCCCTCGAAAACAGAGATGCTCTCCTTTTCTCTTCTGTATCCTCAACTATTTCAGATTCGAGGCCCTCTGACCTTTCTACAACCCTCTTCTTGTCTGATATATCACAGGTTAATCTGAAAGCCGAGAGGAGCTAAAAGGTCTGGGGGTTGGGAAAAGAGATGGGGGGGGGGGGACTATCTATGTGGCATCAGCTTAGAAATTCAGAAAATGTTTGTGTAACCACTCCCCACCCCCGCCCCCGCCCAGGATCCCCGCCCCCACCGCACCCCACCGCACCCCACTGCCTTCTAGCACATTAATATAAAAAGATGTGAGCAGATGAAATCGGAGCGCCCAGGAGGTCGCGCAGCCCCCGCCCACCATCCCACTGTCCACTCCTCGGCCATCCCTCCAGGCACCCCGCTCCCACCCCCAGCCCGGAGGTGGCCGCTGAAAGTCGGGGCAGCACCGCCCATTTAACGGCTGGGGTGCGACCCACGCCAGGACTGACAGCCCTGCCCGTCACAGTGGCAGCGCTGTGCACCTTAAGAGTCATCTGTTCTTTCTTTTTTTTTCTTAAGGTATAGCGAGGTCTGGAATACATTAACTTGTGAACTAAATCGAACACACCCCAAGAGAATCCATCTCTCCCTCAAACAAAAAGAAGGGGAAAAGGGAGGGGAAGGCCCATTACCATCCTGTCCCGAGCTTTCCAGATACTCCGTCAGGTCACAGCCAAACGCGCTGGCGGCTCCCTTGCGTTTCAGCTTCTGCTTGGCACCCTTGTTCTTCATGAGTTAGTCCCGAAGAGGCTGCCCCTCCGTCTCGCCTCCCCACTGCCTGGCACCGCGGTAAGATGGTCTCCCGGCTCCGATTACCGGCCGCAGCGCGGCTCTGGGGTGCCGCCTGGGCCAAGGCGAGAGCCGGGGCGGGAGCGCTGCGCATGGACCCCGCGGGGCGGCGGGCGGGCCGGGCCAGCCGAGCCTGCAATCCACGCGGCGCGCCTCCAGGGCCGCCGCGCCGGAGGCCGAGCAGGGCTGGCAGCTGCGGGCGGCCGGCTTGGGAGTGTCACTTCCTCACTGGGAGTCCCGGGGACTTTCACGGGCTGCGGCGTCTTGCGGCGCTCTTCCTCGGCCGCGGCGGGGGAGGGCGAGTTTTCGAGTCCGCCTTCCTCGGGGGCCCGGACGGCACTCCGGCGCGGGGCAAGCAGACAGCCCGGGGGCTGCTGTGGGTCCGCCGCCCTGGCCAGCGGTCGTGCCTTCAGGCGGCTTCGGTGGAGCGAAAAACAAGCATCCCGTCTCTCTCGCCCGCCCTCACGCCTTCCTTTTTTTCCTGTCTTACAAATCCTAGGCTCATCCAGCTCAGGAAACGCTGGAAGGAAGTTAGCTAGGGAGGGGGGCGGAGGGTGGAAATTTTTGGCAGCTCTGAGCTGCGTGTATGGAACCGGAGGAAGTAGGTGGGTGGGTTGAGGAGCACCGGGTGGGGGAGAGGACGCGCTCTCCTGAGAGCCGGGCTGCGACTCCCGAGGTAACTCCCGGCGTGGGGAGGAAATCGCCGCGCGGCTGAGGAGCCGCGGCCCGCGCCACCCGCTTCCCGCCCGCGCGGCTCTTTGAAGCGCGCAGGAGGAGGTGGCCGGGCGCTGGCTGGGACCCTCAGAAAGTGCTCCCTTAGTCTGCCCCTCATTGTCATCGCATCCCTGACACTTTCTATTTCGGTGCCTGCCTTTCTCCTCCACAAACACCTCAGGAGTAGTGACAGAAACAAAGACGGGGTTCCCGCGGAGAAACCTGACAGGCAGCGGTTTTCCGCGACCACTCCCCGCCCCACCCCCACCCCGGCCGCGCTGGCTCGGGACCTCGAGCCCCGTGAACCCCCAGGCCACGCGGGGGCGCGGATCACCCTTGGCAACGAGAGCCGCAGCTGGGTAACCACTGCCCAGGAAATCAAGTTTCTGCTTACAGATTCAAGTTCATACACACAGTCGCGCGCGCGCGCGCACACACACGCACACACGTGAGCATTCCTTCAAAGTTTGCTGAGTGGAAGTGAGTGAGCCTGGAGGCGAGCATGCCGCTGTGGAGAGGCCTCTGGTCCCCCTGCATAGGATGAAGAAAGCACTCCTCCAGGTTGTGTCCTGATTTGCCTCAAGTTGTTTCAGGAAGGCATGTTTTTTCTTCTCCAGGAAGATCTGAAATTCCTTGATTTCTGTGTACTCAGCACACAGAAAGCACTCAGATTCTTGTGATTTAACCATTTGAGGATTAGATTAAACTTCCTGTATAAATTCAAATCCATATATAGCCTTAGAGACTAGGGCCGTTCCTACAGCTCAGATTGCTGGCAACCGCTTTGTGTACAGGATTTTAGTTACTGAATCCCTTCACAGGCACTTATCGCCCTGTACATCACCATGACACTTGATGAACTTTGATCCTTGACCTTTCTTTATGTAGGGTCACAACTTCATAGCCAGCGTACTGAATCTGGCCCACAGATGTGCTTGGTTCGCAAATGCCATGCTTTAATTTTTTTGTAAAATTAGTAGCCAACATTAAAGAGTTAAGAGGTCTCATAAAAGAGATCTGGATTTCTGCCTCCTCTTGCAGAAATGGAAGATCTGGTTACACCACAAGCACATTCCCATATGGTAAGCACTGCTGATGCCAAGTTGTAGCAGCCCTCTTGGAGGCATTGTCTTTAGAGAGATGAACTGTCCAGTTGCATGCCCTTGGCATCTGTGTCTCCCCCCATCCCACCTGCACCTGTCTGGCCTCCAAAGTGGCTTGAATTTGCACCCCAAGCTCTGTGGATGTTCTCTCCTTCCTGCCATTTTCCATCCATCTCTCAGTGACACCAGCATTGCCCCAGTCATCTTGGCTAGAGGTCTTCTAGTAACCACTGACTCACTTCGCTCCTTCCGCCTCCACTTCCAGGCTGCTCCTGCCCAGAAACATCAATCCTACAAGATGCCTCTCAGCTGGGTTTCTCTTTTCCAGGCACACTCAGCAAGGCTCACCGATCCCTCAATTATCAGAATCATTCCTAGCGGGTTTTGCTGAGTCTGGTCTCCTCCCAACACTTCATCCTTCCTGTATAATTCTTGAAGTGTTTTTTTGGCCATATGCCTGCCTTGCCCCAACCCTTCAGTGACTCCCTGTTTCCCACTGCCAGGGCAGCAGTATTTAAGCATACGGAAAGCTACTTGGAGAATATTGATGGGGTATTTAGTATAAAGACTTGTTCCTTCCTTTATTGGTAAGGAAACATTTCGGTATGGGACTATAAGTATCACTAATGGCATTTGTTTAGGAGTCCACTTCTGCAAGGATTTCGATCTTCATTATTTCATCTGCCCTACAGTGAATTTCATCATCTTCTCAGCAAAGGAGAGAAACTGAAGGGGTACTTTTTTCCTGGGTGTGGGCCCCCAGGGCACAAATTGTGGAAAATTTTTCAAGTTTTATAAATCACCTTTTAAAAATTTTTTTTAAAGATTTATTTATTTATTTGAAATCCAGAGTTACAGAGAGAGAGGGAGAGACAGGGAGAGATTACAGACAGACAAGGAGAGATTTTTCCATCCACTGGTTCACCCAGATGGTCCCGATGGCCAAGGCTGGGTCAGGCTGAAGCCAGGGGTCAGGAGCTTCATCTGGGTCTCCCATGTGGGTGGCAGGGGCCCAAACACTTGGGCCATCTTCCACTGCTTTTCCAAGGCCGTCAGTAGGGAGCTGGATCGGAAGTGGTACAGCTGGGACACGAACTGGTGCCCATATGGGATTCTGGCGTAACAGGCAGCATTACCCACTGCGCCACAGTGCCAGCCCCTACCTTTTATTTTTATTTATTTATTTATTTATTTATTTATTTATTTATTTTTTGACAGGCAGAGTGGACAGTGAGAGAGAGAGACAGAGAGAAAGGTCTTCCTTTGCCATTGGTTCACCCTCCAATGGCCGCCGCGGCCAGCGTGCTGCGGCCGGCGCACCGCACTGATCCGATGGCAGGAGCCAGGTACTTCTCCTGGTCTCCCATGGGGTGCAGGGCCCAAGTACTTGGGCCATCCTCCACTGCCTTCCCTGGCCACAGCAGAGAGCTGGCCTGGAAGAGGGGCAACCGGGAAAGAATCTGGCGCCCCGACCGGGACTAGAACCCGGTGTGCCGGCGCCGCAAGGCAGAGGATTAGCCTAGTGAGCCACGGCGCCGGCCCAGCCCCTACCTTTTAAATCTTTTTATTTTGAAGAAATTTCAGCTTATAAGAAATTTGCGGAAGACAGTCAAAGAATTCTCACCTACTTCTCACTTACCTCGCCAAATACTAATATATAGCAAAAGTACAATTATCAAAGTTCGGAAGTTTTGCATTGATACAATAATATTAACCAATCAACAGATCTTACTCAAATGTGAATTAATTTTTAATTACATGCCATTTTTATTAAATGTGATCTTTGCCAGTTAAGTTTGGAAGCAGTGATTTCTGAATAATTCTCTAAACACTTCAAAGTCTGACTGTGCTACATAGAAAATCCCCTTCATCACCATCCTACCCAGCAATAGCAGATGTAGTTTGTCAAAAAACAGGTTAGCTGGGTGAGCTGATAGGGCTAGTGATGTTGACACAGCCCTGAGCTTCCTCTACTTTACTTAGGATTCCTCCAAAGGACTCTACCATCACAAAATTTTCAACCTGGAACTGTCCCAGGGCCCTTTTGCTCCCTGCTTCGTGTTAAGTTGGTTTCAAGGTTGTTAAGGGTTCAGGGTGGAGGTAATAATGTTGAGCACCTGGCAAGGAGTCCATTATGCTGTGCTGATTGGACAGCCTCATTTGAAACGCTCACACGGAGGTCCGCTGTCTCTGTTTGAGAAGTCCCAGTCATCTGTACTGAATGATGGGACGCATTAATGTATTTCCATGGCAGATAGTGAAATCACGCGGTGACCGCCTTCCGTATTTGTTCCATGTCCCTCTCAGTGTTGAGCATCCACTGTGCCAAACTTGAATTTCACCCTGGTTCTGGTTGCTCTTGTTTGATTCTGCTTTCTCTGTCCTTCCTCTGCTTATCTATTTCTCGTTACATTTTTCTCTCCCTTATTGCTTACTCTAAGAAGACTCTTTTCTGGGTCTGGGAAATAAAATCAGATTTGGGTTCTAAAGGGTTTTACCCTTAGGCTGTGGACTTCCTAAAAGCATGGTTATAATGGAGATAATATAGGAGTGTTAATTAAAGAAATAATTATGTTACTTGGTGATAATATAAATTATGTCTTTAGCAGATTGTCATGGTTCTAATTTGCTAGAAAAGCACTGTTGTTGCCTGTGATCCCTCTTATCTGCACTGTTGAAGACAGATGCCTCTCAAAGTGTGCCATCTGCTTCCTTCACCACTGGGAATGGTAGCAGTATTCTCTGCTGTAAATAAGTAGATATAGAAACCGAGCAGGCATTGAAAGGCGTTAGTGCTAACTGTGGTCTAAACTTCTTTTACCAAATTTGTCCTTAAAAACAGCTATTTATCAGCATTCTCCCTCCTTTACCAGGGTCTAATTAATTAGATGCTCTTATATGACTCCTTGTCCTTGCACTATGATGAATGTGTTTGGAATTCCATGTGTATTAGCTTTCATTACTATCCTGGATACCCAAAGCAGTCTGCTTTATAAAGAAAAGAGGCGTATTATGAGTCACAGTTCTGGAGGCTCATATTCCAAGATCAGAGAGACCCCACTGGTCCCGTATCTTGTGTCGGCAATCTAGTTGGCAGAGTCCTAAGGTGGTTCAGGGCACCACAGGCTAAGAGACTGAGTGTGTGTGTGTTTATATGTATATATATATCTCAATCTGTGCCCTCTCTTTCTCTCTCTCTCTCTCTCTCTCTCTCCCCTTCTCTCCCCTCCCCTCCCCTTCTCTCCTCTCCCCTCCCCTCCCCTCCCTTTCTCTCCTCTCCCCTCTCCTCCCCTCCCCTTCTCTCCCTTCCTCTCTTTATAAACCATCAGAACCCAATCATGAGAGAGCTACCCTAATGACCAAACCTAACCCTTTCATTTCCCAAAGAGCTCACTTTTAATAATTGGATGAAGCTTCTACCCTGTAAGCACCATTAACCTGTGACTTTGGGGTTTAAACTCCTGCGCACAATCCCACCACGTTCTGGGATACTTGAGTGTTAGTGCATCCTCTTGCTGGAGACATTTCTTCTCCTACTTACTCTCCGTTCCTCCCTCACTCTCAATCTCTCATGTTTTAAAGGTGCTTGCTTGGTGTATAGTGCTAAGTTCAATTGTTAGGTGAAGATCTTCTATGAAAACCAATTTGTGTCCCTTCTTGGCCCAGCCACCAGTGCCCTGAGACTCTGAAGTCAGCAAAACATAAGGATGACCAGAGTGAAAGTGTTTCTAGAAAATGTTGTATCCCGTGCTCCCTATTGTATTTCTCAGATTTAGGTTATGCTGCAAATCATTGCTTCTAAATGTTCAAATGAGGTTCAGTAAGCCTCTTAGTTGGGTGAGATGGAGGTGGGTAGGAGGTTCATATTACTAAACCCTAATCACATAGAACTGAGCGGAAGAGAGGTCAGTTTGATGGATGAGAGGGAACAAGAACCAGAATCAGTTTCTCATCCTGACCTGCCGACCTCACATTACTCCACCATCTCTGCAGCTATTAAAGAAAGTTTGGATTCTAAAAGGGCTTCCAAGACCAAATAGGTGCAATGATAAAAATGAAGAAATAGGAAAACTTTAAATGGTTCCACTCCCAGACTGAACATTGAAGAACAGACCTAATCATCATTATGCATGATCTCTGTCTCTCTTTCTGAAGCACTGCATATTTAAGTTCCTTTTTATTTCCAGAAAACTGCATTAGTCAGGGCAAAACAGTCATTGGGAGGCACTGCCTTACATCTTCACTTTCCTAGTTGAGAACTAATTTAATTAGTTTAACATCAAGTAGGCATTTGAGGGTAGAAGAGGGGGTGGAATAGCCAGAAAGAAAAAAGGTTCAAGGGCTGGTGTTGTGATACAGCCAGTTAACCACCTCCTGTGATGACTGCATCCGATATCTGAGCACAAGTTCTAGTCCTGGCTGCTCTGTTTCAGATTCAGCTCCCTGCTAATGTGCCTGGGAAGACAGTGAAACATGGCCGGAGTACTCAGGTCCCTGCCACACATATGGGAGACCCTGATAGAGTTCCTGGCTCCTGGCTTTGGTCTGGCTCTGCCTGGGCTGTTTCAGTCACTGGGGAGTGAACCAGCAGATAGAAGACCTCTCTCTTTTTCTGTCTCTGTCTCCCTCTGCCTTTCAAATAAAGTAAATAAATCTTTAAAATAAAAAAGGTTTGACTACAAATGAAGTCTTGTTTATTACACTTGATCTTAGCCTAAAGGCCAAGAAGCAATGAAGTCCTGTTTTTTATAATAAATGTGCATGGATTGTTGTCCCTACCAGCTTATTCAGAACCCTAGAGTTTTGTTCAAAACGCTTGGTGTAGGAGAGAGTAGAATCTAAGCTAACTCCAGATTTATAAGATTGGAGCCTGATAAAAACTAAAAAGGTACTTTTTTTTTTTTTGAGAAAATAAAAAGACTTCTCTGAAACCAGGAGTCATTTCAGAATGTTCAGCAGGAAATTACTTTTGATAGTCTAAAATGCAAGACTGGGTAGAAGCTGAGAGGTCAGAGCCAGAGATTAGAAGAGACATCTGCATACAGCATTTGAAATTATTTGAAAAATAAGTTTTTCCTCACCAATATTTTAGTTATATTATAAGTCCTTTGTATTGAATATAGTTAAAAAAATAAGAGGTTTGAAGATCTTTTGTGTTCTAACAAGTGTTTAAACTGTGGTGACATTTGACCCATAGGCACAGCCGTAGCATTAAACGAGGCTTCAGTATTTCAGAAACGGTGAACAAACCAGGCAGCACAAGACCTCCTTGTCCCAGTCCACCATGGGCACTGGACGCTGCCCAACAGCAGCAGGGCACTTCCTTCCTAGAGTCACATGTAAAGAAGAGTCTTCACACGGCCAGAGGGAAAGCCAAGTGCTGTGGTTTGAATTAATATTTTATTGACATCCGAATCTGTACAAGATCTGCCCATAGGCTCAGGGTCTGAATTTAGCTCCGTGCCCGAGGGGAAGATGCCAGGGCTATTCCTATAAACAGCAGCTCTCAGCAGCCCCAGAATCTACATATACCAGGTCGGGTGTATGTAGATTCTAGCAGTAGGTTGGGTCCCTCCCAACAACTGGAATGGGGAAGAGTTCGCTTGCTCCTTGTGTTGTTTGTCTCTGGAGCTCCAAACTGGACAGTCTTGGCATAGAATAGCTCACTCCTCAGATGAGTCCTCAGGACTGGCCTGTTCTGTTTTGTTGCCTCCTTTTGCCTCTGCTTCCCCTTCTACTTTGTGCCTCACCCCTTTGGGCATGTTGCCCTCTTTCTGGCTTGGAGAAAGATAAGGGTAGGAGGAGCAGAACCAGCATTCTGAGTTCTGTCTGTCTCCCCCCAGGGTCTCTGAACACTGGAGCAAGCGATTTTCTTAGGTGGGTGGGGATCTGTCCCTGCCCGGTTCATTGTGTTCCATTGTTTCCTGTCCACTGCCTGTAACCCTTTACCAATCTGCCAGGCGCCTTTTAACACAAAGGGGAGGAGATGGGGGAAGGGAGTGCTAAGGAAAAACATCCCTATAAATAGCCCTCTTGAACAAAATTGTTTTCCCAATACACAGTTGTTGTTAGGCCTTGAGGCCCTGTGATCTCTCTGGGCACTCTCCTCCCCTTCCATCTCAGCCTTCCCCCACATGCCTGGTTACCCTGATTCGTCCTCTCTGAGAGCCAGAGAGATTGTAGTGGCAGGTGGCTCCTACCAGCTTTCGGCAAGACATGTGTCCTGTGCTTGGCTCTGCTTCTTGACCTTGGTTGGACAAATTATTTAAACTCTGTTAACCTGAATAACACCACAAGCAGCAATCAGAGGAGGGGGAGATTGTCTGAAGAATAATATTTATTTGAGAATAGCGCATTGCAATGGGAATACACAGGTGGCATACTCAAAGAGATGGAAGCAAGGGGGAAAAAGTAAAGGCAAAAAATAAGGAGAATTACACGAGATATTTTGAAACAACACCCCTTGGCCACAATAATTAATAACCAGGGTGACGCAGTCTAAAGTTGAACAGACAGTTGCTGGGCAGATGTCCTGGTGGAAGTACTTTGTGTGGTGGCTTCTGTGTAATGTGCTCCTGGCAGATTTGTTCTTTATAGCTTCTATCAGACAGTTATGCATAAGAGCCCTTTCCTCATAACCTCCTGGGTTTATTTATGGGGGGGTTGACACAGGTGACTTCATTTTCTGTTGATTTTTTATTTATTTGAAAGGTAGAGTGACAGAGAGAAACGAGAGAGAGAGAGAGAGAGGGAGAGAGAGAGAGAGAGACTTCTATTGCTGCATTGCTAGGCATCTCTAGTTCACTCCCCCAAATACCTACAACAGCCAGGAGCCAGGGACTCCATTCGGGTCTCCCAGGACTCCTGGTGGCAGGGACCCAAGTGCTTGAACCAGCATCTGCCGCTACCCAGGTGGTGCATTAGCAGGAAGTTGAACAGGCAGCAGAGATAGGACTTGAGTTTGGACTCCGTTTTGATACTGACAACTTTCACACCTCTATCTCTGAACCTCAGTTCCCCTTGCTATCAAATTAGAGTGATTATAACTACTTTGTAGGGTTGTTGAGAGGAGTATGTAAAATAATGGAAATGCCTACTACTAGGTGATCATTACAAAAATGAGAGTGATTTATATTGCCTCCTTCCCAAGTGATTCTTCTGTTCCCTCCAACTTTATCCAATTTCTTGGTGTATTTTTTCCAGTTTTCTCTTCTTGATCTCTTGTCCCATATAAAACACATTCAGTTTATACCTTGCCCACTTCCAACATGGTTTGAAATGATTTGCTTTACATTTAAGGGTTTAGAAGCTGGAATATTTTTCAGAAAGGGTAAAGTTACTTCTTCTTCTTCTTCTTCTTCTTTTTTAAAAAGATTTACTTGATTTATTTGAAAGACAGTGTTACAGAGAGAGAGGTAGAGCCAGAGAGAGAGAGTTCTTCCATCTGCTTGTTCACTCCCCAGATGACTGCAATGGCCAGAGCTGAGCTGATCCGAAGCCAGGAGCCAGAAACTTCTTCCAGGTCTCCCACGCGGGTGCAGGGTGTCCAAGGACTTTGGATCATCTTCTGCTGCTTTCCCAGGACATAGCAGAAAGCTGGATCAGAAGTGCAGCAGCTAGGACTTGTTCAGGTGCCCACATAGGATGCCAGCGCTTCAGGCTGGGACTTTAACCCGCTGTGCCACAGTGCTGGCCCCTAAGGTTACTTCTTGTTAGACAGTTTTCCAGCACAGAAAGTACAATGCCTCTTGTGACTATTTGGGAAGTACTTTTGATCGTGGATCTCACTTTTTTTTTAAACGTTTTTAGCATCTCAGAACTTGCTTTCATTCCTATCTTGGGATCATGGCACACAGACATTTGTTTGGGGATGGAGTTATAACAGGCACATTACCCCCAGTATATGAAAGTACTTCAAATACTTCATGGAAAAAATGGGATGAAAAGAGAAGTTTATTTTGGTTCAAATTTTTTTCTGAAATCCATGCACAGTGTCGCTCCCCCTCTTCGTGGAGGAACGACACAGGACCCTGCGCTGTTCTTTCGTCTGCTCGGCCCTCCCCGGGTTTGCTGCTGGTTCTTCCCGGGTTGGCTACTATCCCTTCCACCTCCGTGGAAGGGCAGTTCCCCCTGGCCACATTCCCCACTTCCGCAGGGGAGCGGCACACCGCCGGCCGGCTTTCTCGGGGGCTGCACGGGTTCCCTTAGATGTTCCCCATAGATGTTCCTGGTGCATGCCGTCTCTCTCCTCCTTTATAGTCCTCCTCCACCAATCCTAACTCGGCTGCCCACACGCCGAGTACGCTGCTCTCCAATCAGGAGCAAGTCCTACAGTTTATTAGTTGAACTGGAGGCAGCTGTGCGGAAGCTGTTTACTTCTCTCCCAGCGCCATATTGTGGGAGAGCAGATGCACAGAATAAGTCTTAATTCCAGTAACTCAGTCCAGTCCGGATTGCTCCCCACACACAGTTTTTAATAATACACATTTTTATGAACTTTTGAAGACCTTTATTTGCGTGAATTTAAAACATTTTTTGCACCAAACTTATCTTTCAATTCCATTTTCCAAGAAATATTTGAAGTACTGTTATATAGTTGTACCCCTAAAATGGTTAACAATTGTAAGTTGGATAATATGTTATTATTTTTCATTCTATATTTTGGATATAGGTTTCTAAAGCTGTGAGGTTGGGAGTGGTGGGGAGGTAGTATCAGTTTATAATCAAAATCACACCTGAAAAATTTTATACTTCATTCAGGGAACAGTCTGCTTTATTTAATCCTCAATACACAAGTATTTAACTCTCCATAGTTACCCTAAAAGAAGTTAGCAAATGCCCACAAATCTCATTTACTCGTGTACTTTTTCAAGATAACATGTATGTGTTTGTCTATATTATTGATGTGTAGGTATGTATATGTATGGCTCTATCTGTATATCTTACATTTGATTTTTAAAGATTTATTTATTTATTTATTTGAAAAAGTTACACAGAAAGGCAGAGAGAGAGAGAGGTCTTCCATCCACTAGTTCACTCCCCAAATGGCTGCAATGGCTGGAGCTACGCCAGTCCTGAGCCAGGAGCCAGGAGCTTCTTCTGGGTCTCCCATGCGGGAGCAGGGGTCCAAGAAGTTGGGCCATCCTCCATTGCTTTCCCAGGCCATATCAGAGAGCTGGATCGGAAGTGGAGCAGCCAGGACTCGAGCTGGCACCCATATGGGATGCCAGCACTGCAAGCGGCGGCCTCACCTGCTATGCCCTAGCGCCAGCCCCACACATATTTGATTTCATGAAAAATCCTCTCTTATTTCATGGGACCTGATTACTTGAAGCACTCACATTTTTCTGCTCTAATTCTAGATATTCAGCAAAGCTTCTCCAATTGAACATCCACTTAAGGAAGTTTAAAAACCTTTCAGGTAACATGAGCATGGCTGGGTTTACTCCTGAAAGTAACTCTGCACATTTCTCAGACAGTCCAGAATTCAAACATTTTGCCCTATTGTCAAGCCATGTGCCAAAGGATGAGTCCTAATTTTTGCTTTAGAAACCATGGGCAGTGTTTTGGGTTGAACAGTACCTCCCTCAAAATTCACATTGAACTCCTAACTCCCAGGACCTCAGAATGTGACCTGATTTGGAAATAGGTCGGCTGCGATGTAATTAGTTAAGATGCAGTCAAATTGGAGTAGGGTGGGCACCTAATCCAATATGCCAGATGTCCGTACCATAGCCACTTACAGAGAAAATGCCATGTGAAGATGAAGGCAGAGATTCAAGTAATGATTCTGTAAGGCAACAAATGCCAGATTCCCAGCAAGAGATCAAAAGCTGGGGAAGAGGCATGGAGCATATCCTTCCTCACGGCTCTCAGAAAACAACCCTGTCAACACCTGGATCTTGGGCTTCTAGGCTCCAGAATTATGGGACAATAGGATTCTGTTTTTTAAACCACCTAGTTTGTGATCCTTTGTTATCACAACCTTAGAAGCTAGAAGAGCCAACGTAAGTAAGAGATGCAAGTCCTGCATTGGAACCTGTTGCCCTAACAATCAAACTGGTAACAGTGTAAACAATTGCAGACATTTGTCTTGTTGGTGCTCCCAGGAAACATCTGCATCACTCTGTGGCATGGAGGTTAGGCAGTTTTATATGGACGGATGCTCATTTCAGCAAGAAGTGCTCTTGGAGATAGAGGAGACTAGCTATGAAAATAGACAAGAATTTGCTTGATTCTGGAGGATGGTGGGATGGGGGAAGCCGAGAGACTTTTTCACACATGCTCTCCTCCTCCCCTATCCATGAGGGATACAGCCCAAGACCTCCAGGACTGCCTGAAACTGTTTATGGTAGCAAACCCTATAGAAGGGATCTCCAAAAAGTTCATGGAAAAATGCATGTTAGAAAACTGTTTGAAGGGCTGGCATTGTGGTGCAGTGGGTTAACCCACCACCTGTGACACTGGCATCCCACATGGGCGGGTGCTGGTTCATGTCCCAGCTGCTCTACTTCCTGTCCAGCTCCCTGATAATGGCCTGGGAAAGAAGCAAAAGATGGCCCAAGTGCTTAGGACCCCATTACCTATGTGGGAGACCTGGAAGAAGCTCCTGGCTCCTGGCTTTGGCCTGGCAGGCTGTTTTGGACATTTGGGGAATGAACCAGGAGTTGAAAAGATCTCTTTTTCTCACTGGCTCTGATTTTCAAACAAATAAATCTTTGAAGGCAAATTTTTTTAAGGTTTCAGAATTTTTTGCACCAAAATAAACTTCACTTTTAAGTCCACTTTCTATGCATTTTTGCAGTACCATCGTAAAGGAAGCTCTGTGGAGCCACTATAATAGCTCTGTGTAGCCTCCCTGAGTGGGCCCCTCCAGTGACTATTCTGAGAGGGATTTGGTGAGTGTATTAGCTCCCTTCCATACCTAGAATCTGGATACTGAAAAACATGAGTCTGTGAAGTCTGTCTAAATAAACTCAGAACTGAATCAGCCAGTCAGTCAATAAACTCACTGGCAAGACAGACACACTGTGAGACAAATGGCACAATGGGCACACTGATGTGGGAGTGCCTGCTTGCCTGGTAGAGGCAGAGAGGGCCTCTTAGAGCAAGTGACCCTCGTGGGGACACTGAGTGCCTTGCTGCTCCTGCAGATAATGGGGAGAGGGTTGTCAGGGCAGCACAGATGGTATTTCTTCAGAGACACAAGGGGGTGTGAGATCAGGACTTGTTCAACGAGAATGGGAAGCAAGCCAGCAAGGTTGGGTGTGCTGATGAGAGATTGCTGGTATTTCTAGCTTGTGCTGATGAAGAGCTAGATAAGGTGGGGTCAGGTGTGCTAGACAGTGCAGTTTGGAGTGGATTCTGCAGGGGGAACCACTGGAGAATTTTGAACAACACAATGTCAACTAAATCTGGCATGACTATGGGTGATATGATATGTCCAGTGATATACAAACCGTGGAAAACACCAGCATCCCTCCTTGGCACCCCATCTCTCACCTTAATGAAAAGTAGAACTGTGTCCTGTTTAAATGCCTAGCTTCAGCATTTAAATAACTTGGGGTCAAATCCTGGCCTTGTTATTCATTTTAGCCTCATGATTAGTCTTGTAGCCTTGTTGCCAAATCAGATGGTTTAATAAGAGAATTTAACTTATATACGTGAGTATTGTGATTTTACATGGAAAATAAATCATTAATAGATTCGAGAAATGATGGAACTAGGGGCGGCGCTGTGGCGCAGCAGGTTGGCGCCCTGGCCTGAGGTGCTGGCATCCCATGTGGGCACTGGTTCAAGATCTGGCTGCTTCACTTCCTATCCAGCTCTCTGCTGTGGCCTGGGAAAGCAGTCCTTGGGCCCCTGCACCCATGTGGGAGACCCAGAAGAGACTCCTGGCTCCTGGCTTCAAATCCGCATGACTCTGGCCATTGTGGCCAGCTGGGCAGTGAACCAGGGGATGGAAGACCTCTCTCTCTCTACCTCTCCTCTGTCTGTGTAACTCTGACTTTCAAATAAATAAATAAATCTTTAAAAAAAAAAAAAAAGAAATGATGGAACTATAACTTCATCCTTCATTCCTATAACTTTTTTTTGTGTGATTATAATTAAAAAGGTAATTTGCAAATTCCTTAAATTATATACAGTATCTTTGCTTTTCAGGAATTTAACTTGAATTATGAGTGCCCCAGCCTTCCAGAAAGGACATCCAGTATTGTTAACATTTGAAATGTGGGTTTGCCACCTAGTGGGCATCTTTGAATGTGTATGTGTTAAAACACATAAATGAAGTACACCCACACCCAGAGTTTCCTTTTCTGATTGTCAATCTTTCTCCTCCATCCTCAACACTTAAACGCAAAACAGTATTTTGGACATGCACCCATTTTAAATGTGCATTGGTTTATATGTGTTGGGGGTAAGGGTGTTTCATGACATGTGTGCTTGCACACTCACTGGGGAATGATGGCATCACATGGAGGGTTCCTTCATATTTCATGTGCTCATCCACAGTGGCCCGTCCTGCTCCCACTTGAGATTTACTGATCTAGGGGCCGGTGCTGTGGTGCAGCGGGATAAAGCCCTGGCCTGAAGCGCCGGCATCCCATTTGGGCGCCGGTTCTAGTCCCGGCTGCTCCTCTTCCAATTCAGCTCTTTTCTGTGGCCTGGGAAGGCAGTAGAAGATGTTCCAAGTCCTTGGGCCCCTGCACCTTCATGGGAGACCCGGAAGAGGCTCCTGGCTCCTGGCTTCAGATCGGCCCAGCTCTGGCCATTGCGGCCATCTGGGGAGTGAACCAGCAGATGGAAGACTCTCTCTGTCTCTACCTCTCTCTGTAACTCTTTCAAATAAACAAAAATGAATATTAAAAAAATAATTACTGATCTAGAAAAGTAGAGATGCATATCACCACTATAAAGGCATAGTGCCTATTCCATGATGGTGCTCAACAAATATCAATTTCCTTCCTCTTCTCCCCACATCCTCTCTTATAAAAGTTGTATTCCAAATTACAATTGTAATTGTTCCATATGCATTGGTGTTTGAAACATTGTTTTGTGCGAAGCACTTTCTCAGCAAATGGAAAGATGATTTAAACCCAGTGCCTATCTTCAAGATGCTTAGAGTAGAGAAACTTAATTTTGTAACTGGATTACAGCAGGTGTGTCTCAAGTGTTTATTTGCAGATTTTTTAAAATTAGAGTTTGGTTTTCCTTCAGTTGTAACATTAGTATCACAATGATGCCAATTTTTCCTGATGAAGAATAAGGATCTTGTGGTAAAGGATGAGATGGCCATCAGGGGAAGCTTGATTTATCTGTGGAGGGCAGAGACTTAGAGACTGGGGCCCAGAAAGGCTAGAGAAGGAAGTGGAGAGTACAGGAGGGCAGAGGTGTGGGGTGCATTTTGTAGAAGTTTGGACAGGAGGAGAGAGATTTGGTAGCAGTTTCCATATGGTGTGAAATATTGAGAGAGGGTCAGAGGAAGAAGATTTTAAGAGGTTTGTTATATATTATGAATGGAATCCCTCTTTGATGTTTTCATGACACTGCAGTAAAGATTTAAATTGCCTTCAGTTATTTTTGGATGTGGGTTAGTGTTTCTTTGGAAAATAACACAGCGTGGAGACAGGCTGTGAAGTGGCTTAGCTTTATCTGGAAAACATAAATGTTCAGACCATAAGATTTTAAAAATAGATACATTATACTTTCCTCATGTGCCTTAAACCCAAGAATAAGCCAAGCTGTAATGTTAAAATTGTATAAAGAATATCTCTTTTAAAAATAATACATGTACTGGGGTAAAAAAATTCAGAAGATACAGAATGGCATTAAATGGAAAAGGAAGGAAGTTTCCTGCTTCATTCTCTGAAAACTTCCCCTCACCTCCATGTCCTACTACCAAAAGATAACCACCTTACATAATTCATTTATTTTTATTTATTTGTTTTTTTGACAGGCAGAGTGGACAGTGAGAGAGAGAGACAGAGAGAAAGGTCTTCCTTTGCCATTGGTTCACCCTCCAATGGCCACTGTGGTCGACGCGCTGCGCTGATCTGAAGGCAGGAGCCAGGTACTTCTCCTGGTCTCCCATGGGGTGCAGGGCCCAAGCACTTGGGCCATCCTCCACTGCACTCCCGGGCCACATCAGAGAGCTGGCCTGGAAGAGGGGCAACCGGGACAGAATCCGGCACCCTGACTGGGACTAGAACCCGGTGTGCCGGCGCCGCAAGGCGGAGGATTAGCCTAGTGAGCCGCGGCACCGACAACATAATTCATTTTTAATAATTTCATGGTTGCACTATGACTTCTGTGCATCTGTCATCATTTCTTGACTTGCCTACTTTTTTAAGTATCCATGCCAAGAATGATTGAGACTATGGTTCCACTTCCTTCTCCCTTCATGTGTTCTGTTAATTACATTATTTTCCATTCTCCTTTCATTGTCATTATAAATTTAAATGCTATATTTAAACATTGAATCTTTTTTTCCAAATATTTTAATTTATTTATTTTAAAGAATTTCAGATAGTATATATAGAGAGAGTGAGAGAGAGAGAGATCTTCCATCGCTGGTTCACTCCCCAAAATGGCCACAACAGCTGGGGCCAGGCCAGGAGCTTGGAACTTCATCTCCCAGAGGGTCTCCCACATGGGTGTCAGGGGTCCAAGTACTTGAGCTGGGAACTGGATCGGAAGTGAGGCAGCTGGGACTAGAACCGGTATTTTTATGGGTTGTTGGCATCACAGATGGCAGCTTAACCTGGTAGACTACAACACCAGTCTCAAACTTTGAGGTTCTTATTCCATCAGTATAGGTGGGGCCTTGGTCTTTTTTTCTTCGCTATAGCTTGTTGAGAATTTTTATTGAAATGGATATTCAATTTTATAAAATTATTTTTTATATCCATTGGGATGATCACCTGGATTTTCTTATTTAATTTGCTTAATAGTGAATTATGTTGAAAGCTTTCTGAGAGTTAAGCTTCTTGCATTCTTAGGATGAACCACACTTGGCCATGTTTCATGTTATCATGTTATCCTTCTGTTATTTTTCTGATATTTATTTTATTTATTAGAGAAGAACAGAGACAGACAGAGCTTCTGTTGGCTATTTCACTCTCCAAGTGTGGGAGGGCCATGAACTCAGTCCAGGTCTCCTACAGGGGTGGCAGGGACCCAACTACTTGAGTATATACTTTTTTTTTTTTTTTTTGACAGGCAGAGTGGACAGTGAGAGAGAGAGACAGAGAGAAAGGTCTTCCTTTGCCGTTGGTTCACCCTCCAATGGCCACCGCGGCCGGCGCGCTGCGGCCGGCGCACCGCGCTGATCCGATGGCAGGAGCCAGGAGCCAGGTGCTTTTCCTGCTCTCCCATGGGGTGCAGGGCCCAAGCACCTGGGCCATCCTCCACTGCACTCCCTGGTCACAGCAGAGAGCTGGCCTGGAAGAGGGGCGACCGGGACAGAATCCGGCGCCCCGACCGGGACTAGAACCCGGTGTGCCGGCGCCGCTAGGCGGAGGATTAGCCTAGTGAGCCGCGGCGCCGGCCTGAGTATATACTTGAACAGGAAGCTGGAATTGGGTGTGAAGCTGGGACTCTAACCCAGGCCCTCTGATAGGGGATGTGGGTGTCCCAAGTGATGTCCTAACTGCTGTGCCGAGTGCTACTCCAATGTTACCCTTTATATTATTAGACTCCATTTGCTAACATTTTGTTAGAATTTTCACATTTAAGTACATGAGCAATTTATTTATTTATTTATTTATTTATTTATTTATTTATTTACTGGCAGAGTTACACAAAAAGAGAGAGAGTGAGAGAGAAACAGACAAACAGACAGAGAGACAGAGAAAGATCTTCCATCCACTGGTTCACTCCCCAAATGGCCACAATGGCTGGAGCTGGTCCAGGTCGAAGGCAGGAGCCCCGAGCTCTACCTTCGTCTCTCGCTTGAGTGGCAGGGACCTAAGTTTCTGGCCATTTTCAGCTCCTTTACTAGGCACATTAGAACAGAGCTGGATCAGACGTGGAGTAGCTGGGACTTGAATTGACATATGAGATGTCAGCGTTGCAGTGGCAGCCTAACCCGCTGCATCTAACACTGGCCCCAGTGTGCAGTTTTATATAATGTCTCTAACTGTATTTGGTATCAGGATAATGCTGGCCACATAGAATTAATTAGGAAACATTCTCCCTTTTCAATTTTCCTTGAAAAGTTGTGTAGAATTATTTAACTGTGAAAGTCACTAAATATCTGGGCTTAGAGTTTTCTTTGTCAGAAGGCTTTTACTTAAAATTTCAGTTTCCTTAGTAGATAGGGGATGCTTGGATTCTATTTATTTTTGAGTAGACATCAATAATTCATGTCTTGCAATCCATAAGCTGTACTTTAGAAATTTATATTCATTAAATAAAAGTTAAAAAAAAGAAAAAAAATTCATGTCTTTCAAGAATTTGTCCGGGGTCAGTGCTGTAACATAGTAGGTGAAGCTGCCACCTGCAGTGCCAGTATCCCATATGGGCACCAGTTAGAAACCTGGCTGCTCTACTTCTGATCCAGCTCTCTGCTATGGCCTGGGAAAGCAGTAGAAGATGGCCCAAGTGCTGGGGCCCCTGCACTGACGTGGAATCTCGGAAGAAGCTCCTGGCTCCTGGCTTCAGATCAGCACAGCTCCGCCTGTTGTGGCCATTTGGGGAGTGAACCAGCTAACGGAAGATCTCTCTCTTTTTCTGTCTCTCTCCCTCCCTCTATCTCTCTGCCTCTGTCTCTTTGTAACTCTGCCTTTGACATAAATAAATAAGTCTTTAAAAAAACTGTCCATTTTATCTACATTGTAGAATTTATTGGCATAGTTATTCATAGTAATCCTTTATTATCTGTCTAGTAACTGTAAAATCTATAATATCTCTTCTGTCAATCCTGAGATTGGTAATTAATGTATTTTCTTTTTTCTCCTGTTCTGTCTAGCTGGAGCTTAATCTATATCACTGTTTCTCCCAAGATCCAGATTTTAGAATATTGATCCCCACTATTGATTTTCTTTTTTTCTATTTCATTGATTTCTGTTTTGATCAGTTACATTCTTTTAATTTAAAAAAATTTTTATTATTTATTTATTTGAAAGAGAGTGACAGAGCGATGGAGGGAAAGAGGGAGATATTTCTTTAGTTCACTCCATAAATGACCACAATAGCCATGGCTGTGCCAGGCTGAAGCCCAGAGCCAGGAACTCCATCCAAGTCTCCTATGTGTGTGGCAGGGATCCAAGTACTTGGCTCATTAGCTCTTGCTTTCTCAGGGGCATTAGCAGGAAGCTTGATGGGAACTGGAGCATCCAAACTTGAATCAGTGCTTCGATTTGGCATGCCAGCATTTCCAGTAGCAGCTTAATTGGCTGTGTCACAATGCAAGTCCCAATCATTATTTTTTCCTTCTATTTTACTTTTTTTTTTTTTTTGACAGGCAGAGTGGACAGTGAGAGAGAGAGACAGAGAGAAAGGTCTTCCTTTTTGCCATTGGTTCACCTTCCAATGGCCGCCACGGCCGGCACGCTGCAGCCGGCACACGGCACTGATCCAATGGCAGGAGCCAGGTACTTATCCTGGTCTCCCATGGGGTGCAGGGCCCAAGCATTTGGGCCATCCTCCACTGCACTCCCGGGCCACAGCAGAGAGCTGGCCTGGAAGAGGGGCAACCTGGACAGAATCCGGCGCCCCGACCAGGACTAGAACCCTGTGTGCCTGGTGCTGCAAGGCGGAGGATTAGCCTAGTGAGCCGCGGCGCCGGCCATCTATTTTACTTTATATTCAATTTATTCTTTCTTTTCTAGTTTTGTAAGGTAAATGTTGAGATCATTGCTTTGAGAATTTTCTTTTGATACAAATATTTAGGGGTACAAAGTTTCCCTTTAGTGCTGCTTTATTGGCATCTACAGATTCTGATACATTGTTTTCATTCTTAAAAACATTCATTCATTCATTCATTCATTTGATAGGCAGAGCAACAAGGTTGGGGGAGAGAAATAGAGGGAGAGAAAGGGAGAGGGGGAGGGAAGGTTATCCCATCTGCTGGTTCACCAGGAACTCCATCAGGGTCTCCCACATGGGCGGCGGCAGGGACTCAAGTGCTTGAGTCATCACTTGCTGCCTCTCAGGTCCAATAGCAGGAATGCTGGCTCAGAAGCAGAGTAGCCAGGACTTGAACCAGGCATTCTGATATGGGACGCAGGAGTCCCAAGTGACAACTTAACCCCTGCACCACAATGCCTGCCCCTGTGTTTTTATTTTGATCAAAATGTTCTTTTTGAATTTCTTCTTAGATCTCTGGATTATTTTGCAGGGTGCTGTCTCTGTTAATTCTTAGAGAACTTCCAAAGATATTTCTATTACTGATTTCTAATGTAATTCCTCTGGAGTCGGAGAATATGCTTTGTGTGACTTGAATTCATCTGCATTTATCGAGTTCCTTTTTCATGACCTAGAAGAATTCTCTGTGTACTTGATAACAATGTGTATTCTACATTGTCAGGTAGAATGTTAGATAAATGTCAGGTCAAGTTGTTAGTAATATTGTTCAAATCTTCAGTATCCTTGTTAACTTTCTTCATACTTTTCAAGCAATTATTAAGAGAGAAATATTAAAATCTCTGACTATGATGATAGATTTGCCTATTTTGTTGCACAGCTCCAACAGTTTTACTTCATATAGAGATGCTGTTTAGGATTGTTATTTCCTTTTTGTGAACTGACACTTTTTTTTTTAAAAGACTTACTTTGTTTATTTGAAAGGCAGAGTTACAGTGAGAGAGAGAGAGAGAGAGAGAGAGAGAGAGAATCTTCAATCACATTCCCCAAATGGCCACAATGTCGGGGTTGAGCCAAGATGAAGCCAGGAGCCAGGAGCTTCATCCAGGTCTCCCATGTAGGAGCAGGGATCTAAGCACTTGAGCCATCCTCCACTGCTTTCCCAGGCACATTAGCAGGGAAGTGGAGCAGCCAGGACTTGAACTAGCACTCATATGGGATGCTGGGCCTCCAGGTGGGGGCTTGACCTGCTATGCCACAACACTGGCCCCAAACTGACACCTTTAACATTATATAATGAACTTCCTTATCCCTGGTAGCATTCTTTGCTCTGAAATTGTCAGATTTTAAAGTAACTAGTCTTGTGTCTTTGAACTAATGTTAACATGATATATGCTTTTCAATCTATCATGTCATCATTATATTTGAAGTGCTCTTTTGTAGGCAGCATATTGTTGAGTCTTGCTTTTTTATCCATCTGATAATCTCTACCTTTTACTCAGTGTGTTTATGCTATTTATGTTAATGTGATTATTAGTATGTTTAGGCGTGAGTAAATCATTTTGTTATTTGTTTTTTTTTTTAACTTTTATTTAATGACTATAAATTTCCAAAGTACAGCTTATGGATTACAATGGCTTCCCCCCCATAACGTCCCTCCCACCCACCACCCTCCCCTCTCCCACTTCCTCTCCCCTTCCATTCACATCAAGATTCATTTTCAATTCTCTTTATATACAGAAGATCAGTTTAGCATACATTAAGTAAAGATTTCAACAGTTTGCTCCCACACAGAAACATAAAGTGAAAAATAATAGATGATTTTTTAAATGATGATGAAATCAGATCAGACCTATTGTCATGTTTAATCCCAGTGAGAGTCAAGTTGGGAATTGATAATTTCTTTTTTTCTTTTTTTACAGAAGATCAGTTTAGTATACATTAAGTAAAGCTTTCAACAGTTTGCACCCCCATAGAAACACAGAGTGAAATATACTGTTTGAGTACTTGTTATAGCATTAAGTCTCAATGTACAGCACGCTAAGGACAGAGATCCTACATGAGGAGTAAGTGCACAGTGACTCCTGTTGTTGACTTTACAAATTGACACTCTTGTTTATGGCCTCAGTAATCTCCCCATGCTCCAGTCATGAGTTTCCAAGGCTATAGAAGCCCCTTGAGTTCTCCGACTCTTATCTTGTTTAGACAAGGTCATAGTCAAAGTGGAGGTTCTCTCCTCCCTTCAGAGAAAGGTACCTCCTTCTTTGAAGACCTGTTCTTTCCACTGGGATCTCACTCACAGAGATCTTTCATTTAGGTTTTTTTTTTTGCCAGAGTGTCTTGGCTTTCCATGCCTGAAATACTCTCATGGGCTTTTCAGCCAGATCCGAATGCCTTTAGGGCTGATTCTGAGGCCAGAGTGCTGTTTAGGACATCCGCCATTCTATGAGTCTGCTGAGTATCTCGCTTCCCATGTTGGATCACTCTCCCCTTTATTTATTCTATCGGTTAGTATTAGCAGGTACTAGACTTGTTTATGTGCTCCCTTTGACTCTTAGTCCTTTCATTATGATCAATTGTGAACTGAAATTGATCACTTGGACTAGTGAGATGGCATTGGTACATGCGACCTTGATGGGATTGAATTGGAGTCCCCTGGTATGTTTCTAACTCTACCATTTGGGGCAAGTCAGCTTGACCAAGTCCCAAATTGTACATCTCTTCCCTCTCTTATTCCCACTCTTATGTTTAACAGGGATCACATTTCAGTTAAATTTCAACACTTAAGAATAACTGTGTATTAATTACAGAATTAAACCAGTCATATTAAGTAGAACAGACAAAAAAAACTACTAAGAGGGATAATGTATTAAGTTGTTCATTAACAGTCAGGGCTATGCTGATCCAGTCACCGTTTCTCATAGTGTCCATTTCACTTCAACAGGTTTCCTTTTTGGTGTTCAGTCAGTTGTCACCAATCAGGGAGAACATATGGTATTTGTCCCTTTGGGACTGGCTTATTTCACTCAGCATGATGTGTTCCAGATTCCTCCATTTTGTTGCAAATGACTGCATTTCATTGTTTCTTACTGCGGTATAGTATTCTAAAGAGTACATATCCCATAATTTCTTTATCCAGTCTACCGTTGATGGGCATTTAGGTTGGTTCCAGGTCTTGGCTATTGTGAATTGTGCTGCAATAAACATTAGGGTGCAGACTGCTTTTTTGTTTGCCAATTTAAATCCCCTTGGGTAAATTCCAAGGAGTGGGATGGCTGGGTCGAACGGTAGGGTTATATTCAGGTTTCTGAGGAATCTCCAGACTGACTTCCATAGTGGCTTGACCAGTTTGCATTCCACCAACAGTGGGTTAGTGTCCCTTTTTCCCCACATCCTCGCCAGCATCTGTTGTTGGTAGATTTCTGTATGTGAGCCATTCTAACTGGGGTAAGGTGAAACCTCATTGTGGTTTTGATTTGCATTTCCCTGATTGCTAGTGACCTTGAACATTTTTTCATGTGCCTGTTGGCCATTTGGATTTCCTCTTTTGAAAAATGTCTATTGAGGTCCTTGGCCCATCTCTTAAGTGGGTTGTTGGTTTTGTTTTTGTGGAGTTTCTTGATCTCTTTGTAGATTCTGGTTATTAACCCTTTATCTGTTGCATACTTTGTAAATATGTTTTCCCATTCTGTCAGTTGCCTCTTCACTCTCCTGACTGTTTCTTTTGCAGTACAGAAACTTCTCAATTTGATACAATCCCAATAGTTGATTTTGGCTTTGACTGCCTGTGCCTCCCGGGTCTTTTCCAGAAATTCTTTGCCTGTGCCAATATCTTGAAGGGTTTCTCCAATGTTCTCTAATAACTTGATGGTGTCAGGTCATAGATTTAGGTCTTTAATCCACGTTTGTCGCTCCCCCTCTTCGTGGAGGAACGACACAAGACCCTGCGCTGTTCTTTCGTCTGCTCGGCCCTCCCCGGGTTTGCTGCTGGTTCTTCCCGGGTTGGCTACTATCCCTTCCACCTCCGTGGAAGGGCAGTTCCCCCTGGCCACATTCCCCACTTCCGCAGGGGAGCGGCACTCCGCCGGCCGGCTCTCTGGGGGGCTGCACAGGCGTTCCCCTTAGATGTTCCTGGTGCATGCCGTCTCTCTCCTCCTTTATAGTCCTCCTCCGCCAATCCTAACTCGGCTGCCCACACGCCGAGTACGCTGCTCTCCAATCAGGAGCAGGTCCTACAGTTTATTGGTTGAACTGGAGGCAGCTGCGTAGAAGCTGTTTTCTCCTCTCCCAGCGCCATATTGTGGGAGAGCAGATGCATAGAATAAGTCTTAATTCCAGTAACTCAGTCTAGTCCGGGTTGCTCCCCACAGATCCCCCTTTCTTTTTATTTTTTAGCGTTGATACGCGCCTGTCTTCGGTGTCCCGCGGCACACACTCTGCTCTACTTGCTAGAGTTGCCACAGGCTCTTACAAGTCCTATCAATCAGGCAAACCAAATCCGGGTCCTCTCTTCGCCATGTTGTGAGGAGGTTTTTAGGCACTGATGCATGCCTGTGTTCGGTGCCCTGCAGCGCATGCTCTACTCTGCTAGAACTGCCTGCAGGTGCTTACAAAACCTATCAGGCAAACCGAATCCAAGCCTTCTCAGCGCCATATTGTGGGGAAGACTTATTAGTGTTGGTTCGTGCCTATCTTCGGTGACCTGCAGCTCATACTCTGGTCGAGCTGCTTGCTGGTGCTTACCGCCTTAATTAGGCAGACCGAATCCAAGCTTTCTAATTGCAGTATTGTGGGGAGGCCTTACTGATGTTAATTCGTGCCTGTCTTCGGTGACCTGCGGCGCATAAGCTGCTAGCCGCCCAGGTGCTCATCGCCTCACTTAATCAGGCAGACCGAATCCAAGCTCTCACAGTGCAGTGTTGTAGGGAGGCCTTTCTATTTCTCTATTTCTCTATCTCCGGGCATTCCTATTTCTCCCATTTTACTTCTATCTTCCAGCATTCCTATTTCTCTTTTACTTCTAAACTTCTGTTTCTCTTATCCCTGCGGCTTCCCGGTGCCTCGCCCTGCCGGCGGCTTCACAGCTCTGCGCGGCTTCCCGGCGCCTCGCGCCGCCGGCGGGTTCCCGGCTCTGCGCGCACGCTCCGCGGTCTCCATGCACTTCGCGCCCGCACCACGGCCTCGCGCCAGCCCTGCGTTCTCTATCTATTCACGCCCCGTGCTCTCTCTGCACGCGGCGGCTTCCGCGAATGTTTCCGCCACCACCGGCATTCAGTCCAAGTTCCCCGGACTAACCTGGCGAATTTCAACCTGGCGGCCCACATCTCTGCCTCTGGTTCCAGATCTTCGCCTCTTGCTCCCCGGGGTGACTTGAAGAATTCCAAGGCGGCTTATATCTCCGCCTCGGCCTGCACTCGCGGCTTCATCCTCCCTAACGTTTTTCTCTACCCGGTATGTTTCCTTAAGTTTTCTTCCAACAATATTCCTCTCATTTCTCCTGGCTACTCCCCACAGTCCGTATCCGAGTCCAAGCCTCCTCCAGGTTTCACTTTCGCTTTCAATCTCCTAGCTTCCCCGCCATAGTCCGCATCCGAGTCTATGAAAGCTTTCACTTTCGCTTTCAATCCTAACTTCTTTCCCACAGTCCGTATCCAAGTCTATGCCTAGGCTTTCAATAGCTTCTTCCGGCACCTTTCTCGTCCGGCTTTCCCCTAGGCTCTTCGCTAGTCTCTCTCTCCGGTATTTTCCTGCTTCTTCCCGTTTCTTCCCTCCTAAGTTTCCTATCCGAGTCACGGCACCATTATGTCGCTCCCCCTCTTCGTGGAGGAACGACACAAGACCCTGCGCTGTTCTTTCGTCTGCTCGGCCCTCCCCGGGTTTGCTGCTGGTTCTTCCCGGGTTGGCTACTATCCCTTCCACCTCCGTGGAAGGGCAGTTCCCCCTGGCCACATTCCCCACTTCCGCAGGGGAGCGGCACTCCGCCGGCCGGCTCTCTGGGGGGCTGCACAGGCGTTCCCCTTAGATGTTCCTGGTGCATGCCGTCTCTCTCCTCCTTTATAGTCCTCCTCCGCCAATCCTAACTCGGCTGCCCACACGCCGAGTACGCTGCTCTCCAATCAGGAGCAGGTCCTACAGTTTATTGGTTGAACTGGAGGCAGCTGCGTAGAAGCTGTTTTCTCCTCTCCCAGCGCCATATTGTGGGAGAGCAGATGCATAGAATAAGTCTTAATTCCAGTAACTCAGTCTAGTCCGGGTTGCTCCCCACAGATCCCCCTTTCTTTTTATTTTTTAGCGTTGATACGCGCCTGTCTTCGGTGTCCCGCGGCACACACTCTGCTCTACTTGCTAGAGTTGCCACAGCTTCAGCACTTCTATCGGTTCCCCAGCCTCGCGCATTTTCCGTCCCACCTGCCTCCACTGCTGTGGAAACCAGGGGGACATCTCTACGATTGCTCTTACGAATGCATGAATTTTCCTCCCCCCTCGTTTCCCTTGCTTAGAGGAAAAGCTGCGACGAGGTGGGGAGTAGGAAGAGAGAGAGAGAGAAACCATATTTAGCCCATAGATGATCTTTAGGGAGAAACAGAGGATGGTGCCCAGGAGGAGGAAGAGGTAGCCAGTGGGCAAAGAGTAGCCAAAGAACTCCATTGTCTGTACCGTCTGTGACATGTTGGAGCAGTGAGCGTAATGGAAGACCGAGTCTCCCAGACGTTCCCAGTTAATACCTCCTTCCTAGCTTCTAATTTTCTTCCCCCGCGGCTTTTTTCCTAGGTTCTGACTAGCTTTTCACCGGCACTCTTTCCGTCCGGCCTTCCCCTAGGCTCTTTGCTAGTCTCTCTCTCCAGTAATTTCCCACTTCTTCCCGGTCTTTCCCTCCTAGGTTTCCTATCCGAGTCACGGCACCACTTGCTGCTCCTCCGCACGCGGAGGAGCCGCACCGGACCGGGCGCTTGTTGTTCCCTTTTTTTACAAGTCCTTTCTATAGTAAAGTAAGAATAAGTAAACAGCAAACTCCCAAAGCAAGAATGAGTAGAGAGAAATGAGAAAGAACGAAGTAACGAACTTCCCCGCAAACTCTCCAACGCACTCTCCAACCAACCCACACCACCATGCCGTCTCTCTCCTCCTATATAGTCCTCTCCACCAATCCCAACTCGGCTGCCCACACGCCGAGCACGCCGCTCTCCTCCAATCAGGAGCAGCTCCTGCAGCTTGTCAAGTTGGTGAGAGGCAGCTGGGTAGAAGCTGTTTACTTCTCTCCCAGCGCCATATTGTGGGAGAGCAGATGCATAGAATAAATCTTAATTCCAGTAACAGTATAGTCCGAATTGCTCCCCACACACGTTGAGTGGATTTTTGTGTAAGGTGTAAGGTAGGGGTCTTGCTTCATGCTTCTGCACGTGGAAATCCAATTTTCCCAGCACCATTTATTGAATAGACTGTCCTTGCTCCAGGAATTGGTTTTAGATCCTTGATCAAATATAAGTTGGCTGTAGATGTTTGGGTTGATTTCTGGTGTTTCAATTCTGTTCCATTGGTCTATCCATCTGTTTCTGTACCAGTACCATGCTGTTTTGATTACAACTGCTCTGTAGTACATCCTGAAATCTGGTATTGTGATGCCTCCGGTTTTGTTTTTGTTGTACAAGATTGCTTTAGCTATTCGAGGTCTCTTGTGCCTCCATATGAATTTCAGCATCATTTTTTCTAGATCTGAGAAGAATGTCTTTGGTATCTTGATTGGGATTGCATTGAATCTATAAATTGCTTTTGGGAGAATGGACATTTTGATGATGTTGATTCTTCCAATCCATGAGCATGGAAGATTTTTCCATTTGTTGGTATCCTCTTCTATTTCTTTCTTTAAGATTTTGTAATTCTCATCATAGAGATCTTTAACGTCCTTGGTTAAGTTTATTCCAAGGTATTTGATTGTTTTTGTAGCTATTGTGAATGGGATTGATCTTAGCAGTTCTTTCTCAGCCATGGCATTGCTTGTGTATACAAAGGCTGTTGATTTTTGTGCATTGATTTTATATCCTGCCACTTTGCCAAACTCCTCTATGAGTTCCAATAGTCTCTTAGTAGAGTTCTTTGGATCCCCTAAGTAAAGAATCATATCGTCTGCAAAGAGGGATAGTTTGACTTCTTCCTTCTCAATTTGTATCCCTTCCATTTCTTTTTCTTGCCTAATGGCTCTGGCTAAAACTTCCAGAACTATGTTAAATAGAAATGGTGAGAGTGGGCATCCCTGTCTGGTGCCAGATCTCAGTGGAAATGCTTCCAACTTTTCCCCATTCAATAGGATGCTGGCTGTGGGCTTTTCATACATTGCTTTGATTATATTGAGGAATGTTCCTTCTATACCCAATTTGCTTAGAGTTTTCATCATGAAAGGGTGTTGAATCTTATCGAATGCTTTCTCTGCATCTATTGAAATAATCATATGGTTTTTCTTCTGCAGTCTGTTAATGTGGTGAATCACATTGATTGATTTGCAAATGTTGAACCATCCCTGCATACCAGGGATAAATCCCACTTGGTCTGGGTGGATGATTTTCCTGATGTGTTGTTGTATTCTATTGGCGAGAATTTTATTGAGGATTTTTGCGTCTATCTTCATCAGGGATATTGGTCTATAATTTTCTTTCAATGCTGCATCTTTCTCTGGCTTAGGGATTAAAGTGATGCTGGTTTCATAGAAAGAATTTGGGAGGATTCCATCTTTTTCGATTGTTCTGAATAGTTTGAGAAGAATTGGAGTTAGTTCTTCTTTAAATGTCTGGTAGAATTCAGCAGTGAATCCATCTGGTCCTGGGCTTTTCTTTGTTGGGAGGGCCTTTATTACGGTTTCAATTTCTGTTTCAGTTATGGGTCTATTTAGGTTTTCGATGTCTTCATGGTTCAATTTAGGTAGATTGCATGGGTCCAGGAATCTATCCATTTCTGATAGATTTTCTTGTTTGTTGGCACACAAGTCCTTGTAGTAATTTCTTATGATTCTTTTTATTTCTGTGGTCTCTGTTGTTATGTTTCCTTTTTCATCTCTGATTTTATTGATTTGGGTCTTTTCTCTTCTTTTTTAGTTAGTTGGGCCAATGGGGTGTCAATTTTGTTTATTTTTTCAAAAAACCAGCTCTTCGCTTGGCTGATTTTTTGTAATGTTTTTCTTGATTCAATCCTGTTAATTTCTTCTCTGATTTTAATTATTTCTCTTCTCCTACTAGATTTGGGTCTGGTTTGCTGCAGTTTTTCTAGGTCCTTGAGATGCGCTGAAAGCTCATTTATTTGGTGTCTTTCCAATTTCTTGATATAGGCCCCTATTGCTATAAACTTGCCTCTCAATACTGCTTTTGCCGTATCCCATAAGTTTTGATATGTTGTGTTGTTATCCTCATTTACTTCCCGAAAGTTTCTGATTTCTCTTTTGATTTCTTGAATGACCCAGTGTTCATTCAGGAGCATGTTGTTCAGTCTCCATGTGTTTGCATACTTTCTGGGGTTTCCTGAGTTGCTGATTTCCAGCTTCATTCCACTGTGGTCTGAGAAGCTGCATGGTATGATTCTAATTCTTTTAAATTTGCTGAGACTTGCTTTATGACCTAGTATGCGATCAATCCTAGAGAAGGTTCCATGCACTGCTGAGAAGAATGTAAAGTCTTTAGATGTAGGATTGAAAGTTCTGTAGATATCTGTTAGATCCATTTGGGCAATAGTGTCGATTAAATCTGCTGTTTCCTTGTTGATCTTCTGTCTGGATGATCTATCTATTTCTGAGAGCGGAGTATAGAAGTCCCCCAGTACTATTGTATTGGAATCTAAGTCTCCCTTTAAGTCCCTTAACATATCTTTTAAATAGACCAGTGCCCTGTAATTAGGTGCATATACATTGATAATTGTTATATCTTCCTGTTGAATTGAACCCTTAATCATTATATAGTGCCCCTCTTTGTCTCTCTTAACAGTTTTTGTATTAAAGTTTATTTTGTCTGATATTAATATGCCTTCACCTGCTTTTTTTTTGGTTTTTGTTGGCATGGAATATCTTTTCCAACCTTTCACTTTCAGACTGCATGCATCTTTGTTAGAGAGATGTGTTTCTTGTAGGCAACAAATAGTTGGGTGTTGTTCCTTAAGACAGTCAGCCAGTCTGTGTCTTTTAACTGGACAGTTCAGGCCATTCACGTTTAATGTGACTATTGATACACAGTGACTTTGCCCTGCCATTTTCCCGGAGATATTTTCTAGTATATGCTTTGAGCTTCCCATGCTCTTTTACTGGTAGGTGTTCTTCCTTTCCCTTCTTTCATATTGATGGCCGTGTTTCTGTGTTTCTGAGTGTAGCACATCTTTAAGTATCTTTTGCAGGGCCGGACGAGTGGCCACAAAGTCTTTCAATTTCTGTTTGCTATGAAAGGTCTTTATTTCACCTTCATTCACAAATGAGAGCTTAGCAGGATATAATATTCAGGGCTGGCAATTTTTCTCTCTTAGCACCTGTGCTATGTCTCGCCATTCCCTCCTAGCCTGTAGTGTTTCTGATGAGAAGTCTGCTGTGAGTCTGATTGGAGATCCTCTGAGAGTAATCTGACGTTTCTCCCTTGCACATTTTAGGATCTTTTCTTTATGTTTCACTGTGGTGAGTTTAATTACAACGTGTCGTGGTGAGGATCTCTTTTGGTCATGTTTACTGGGGGTTCTATGAGCTTCCTGTACTAGGATGTCTCTGTCCTTCTCCAGACCCGGAAAGTTCTCTGCTAGTATCTCACTAAAAAGGCCTTCTAATCCTTTCTCTCTCTCCATGCCTTCAGGAACTCCTAATAGTATCCTGTAGATTCCCAACAATATTTTTTAGATTTCTAATTTCCTCTTCTTTTCTTTGGTTTGACTGTATCCTTTCCTGTTCTCTGTCTTCTAAGTCTGATATTCTCTCTTCTGCTTCACCCATTCTGTTTTTAAGGCTCTCTAATGTGTTTGTCATTTGATCTATTGAGCTCTTCATTTCATTTTGATTTCTCTTCACTATCACACTTTCCTGCTCTACTAGTTTCTGCGTTTCATTTTGATTCTTCCTTAAAATTTCATTTTCACGAGAGAGATTCTCAATCCTGTCCGATAAGGATTTCTGTAGTTCAAGGATTTGCTTTTGAAAACTTCTAAATGTTCTTATCATAAATTTTTTGAAATCCGTATCTTGCATTTCTTCTATCTCATCATCTTCATAATCTCGGTGTTTTGTTTATTTGGAGGCATCATAATGTCATCGTTGATCTTGTTCCCTCGATATCTGTGTTTATTGCTTGGCATGGTTAATTCTGTTTCCCTCACTGTGAGTTTTTTTTTTTTATTATTATTATACTATATCCGTGTTAAGTGTACTGCCTGCTGATGGAGGAGCCTTGAAGGCTTGAGATGGGTGTGGCCTGAGAGCTCTGCTTGGTTCTTCAGGGTTACAGGTGTGCAAAGGTGACACCCTCAGGTTATGCGTGGTAAATCTCTCTTTATTTATTTATTTGTTCATTTATTTATTTTATTTTATTTTTTGTTCAGGAGGTAAGTAATACTGCAAGGCTGAGCAGAATGGATGGTATTTAGCTTTGCTGGCTTCTACCCAAAGAGTCCTGCGGACTCCCACTGGGTTGCCTAGGCTACTGAATTGTAGTCTTAACTCTCCCCTTTTATTATGTATATCCCAGCTCTTTGTCTCTTGCTTGTCTTTGCAAGGTTGGCGGAGAGTGGAACTTGTCTGTACCAGTATGCCCCCACCTTTTTTTTTTTTTTTAAATTTATTTATTTATTTATTTTCCTTCTCTCCTGTAGTCTGTTGGACTTTCCCGCTTCAAAACCCGCGTCCCTCTAAAACTCTGTCCACCGTTTCCCCGCCAATGTCTCCGGTTACTAAGCTCACCTCCGCTTCCAGCGCTGATGTGTGGACTGGGAGCCCTGAGCGTCTCTCCTCTCCCCGCTGGTTTCTTTGTCACATAGACTCCCCTTCCTGCACTGGTGCTCAGACTCTCCATTTTGTTATTTGTTTTCTATTGGCTCCATCCTGTGTTTGTTCCTCTTTATCTATTTTTCTATCTTCTTTTGGATTAATCAAATTTTTAGATTTCATTTTACCTCTTTTGTTGCCATAATAATTATAATTACTTATTTAATTTTAAGTGCTTGCTTAAGAGTTTATGGTGTGTATATTTAACTACCATAGTATACCTTAAAGTGATATTATACCTATATATAAGAACCTTCCCACATGTATAAGAACCTTATAGTAGTATACTTGTATTCCTGTCCTTCTGACCTATGTTACTGTTGTCATGCACCTTGCTTTTAATTAATTTAATTAATTTATTTAATTTATTCAATTTGGGCCTTTCTTTATACCTTCCATGTCCCTTACTTTTTGACTATATGAAGTACAGTTATAGTAACTGTCTTAATGTCCTTTGTTAATTCTTAGACTATGTCAATTTGGAGTTGTTGCCAATTGCTTGTTATCCTCACTATTGATTATGCTTTCTTGCCTCTTTATACTATCTTTGGATCCAGACATTGTGAATTGTACCTTGTTTGACATTGGGATATTTTTGCATTTCTATAAACTTTTTTGAGCTTTGTTCTAAGAAATACTTAGTTACCTGGATACAACTCAATACTTTGAGATCTTGTTTTTATAATGTTAGGAAGGTCTGGAACAGTGCTTTGTGTAGAACTCATTCTTTTCCACCACTGTGGCAAAATCATCTCTAGTATTCCACCCAGTGCCTTGTGAATTATGAGTTTTTCCATTCTGGTTTATGGAAGCAGGCACTATTCCCAGTCCGGTGTGAGTGATAGGAATTGTTCCCTCTAATCCTTACAGATGTTTTCTTCCTTACACGCATGTGCTGATCATGAATACTTGAGGGGAACTCTGCAGATCGTCCAGGCTTCTGTCGGTGTGCATCTGTCTTCCCTCTGGTATTCTGTCCTGTGAACTGTAGCTGCCCTTGTCTCTTGGGCTCTAGGGTCTGTCTCCTCAAGGCAGGGAGTCTGTCTAGGTCTGTCTCAGATTTTCCTCTCTCTGCTATGGCTTGGAAACTCCTTCAAGGTAATACTCAGGGCTCGCCTTTTTTTATTTCCAGTCTCAGAGATCACTGTCTTTTGTTGTCTGATACTGAGTGGCTTGGACAGTTTTATACATTTTGTCTATTTTTTAGATGCTTTGCATGGGATGGTTAATCCAGTTCCTGTTAATTCATCATGGCTGGAAGAGGAAATACAGTCATTACCTTTTCATCTTTGAGATTTAGTTCTTTGTTTTTATTTCAACTTCTTATTTTGAAAAATTTGAATCCTTTGAAAATTATAAAAGTTACTCAGTGAACACCTGTATATACTTCATCTAGATTCATGAATTGTTAATATTTTGCTGTATTTTATGCTCTGTCTTACACACACACACACACACACACACACACACTCACACACATTAGCTGAACTATTCTAGAGTGAGTTACAGACATTATGACAGTTGATCATTAAATAACCTTTAAGAACAAAGTCATTTTTGTATATAACCATAATACAATGGTCACATTTAGGAAATTAGAATGTTATCTAATGTATTAGTGGTTTGAATGGAACTCTTTGACCTTCTCTATCAACCTAGCTGGTAGCTTCTGTCCCCAGCAAAAAACAAGAGCCCCAGTGGGGGATTTACCTACAAGGGTCACTTTGGGGTGGCCCCACTTCCAGGGTGGTTTATGGCACAGCTTCAAAGACACAAATGCTATGTGAAAGTTTAAGAATTTTTCATACCCACAGACCCTGAAAGTGCACTGGCTGGAGTCTGTATGAATGGAAATCAGAGTGTAGGAAAGGACAGAGACAGAGCGACCCTTGGGTCAATGCCTTTACTGGGACTAGGGCATTATCCAAATAGGTTTCCCCTGGAGAGTTTCTATCAATGAGTTTAAGATAAGCAGGCAGGAGTTGCAGGAGATTACACAGTGATTGAGAGATAGTCACTATTGTGTACCTATCCAGTGCATGCCAAGTGTGACAGGAGGTGCAGATGAATCGCTTGTAGCTAATTGTCCCCTTATGAAGTGGAGAGAGCAGTCACATAAGGCAGATACATGCATTGGCTGCAGTCAGGAGCTGGGAGGAGGTGCAGAACTGGAAACTATGTCGAGGGTGACAGAGCCTTGCCTCTGCTGTGGGAAAGCCCAACTTATACTTAGAATGAATCTTGAAGCAACAAAAGATTATATGCATTCACTATAATGGTCCGCTTTGATTATCTGTTGCTGTGTAGCAAATGATTCCAAACCTTGGAGACTTAAAAGAGTAATGTGCTATTCCTGTAACTCATGGTTCTGTGGAATTCTGATATGGCACAGTGGGGAAGGCTCATCATCCCTGTTCCGTGATATCTGGAGACTAAACTGGGGTGACTCTAAGTGGCTGTGGTTGGAATGGGTGGGGGTGGCTGGACATGTCTCTTTCTTCTACATGGCTTCTCCACATAGCTATGTTGGGCTTCCCCACAGCATGGCAGACTGAGAATAGTCCGATGGCTCAAGGTTCCAAGTATGGGGGAGATTCTAGAGATAATTGATGATACGAATTGACACTACCTGTGAGGTGATGCTCTGAGGATGATACATCACATTTATCATATCCCTGCCCAAAATGCATAATTGGAATTTAATCAAGAGAAACAATCATAGAAGTCCAAATTAAAGAACATCCTA
The DNA here is from genome assembly GCF_964237555.1 of Oryctolagus cuniculus. Lineage (NCBI taxonomy): Eukaryota > Metazoa > Chordata > Mammalia > Lagomorpha > Leporidae > Oryctolagus > Oryctolagus cuniculus. The sequence continues at coordinate 75,767,891 of NC_091435.1, read as the reverse complement.
TGAAACAACTGGCTTATCAATTTCAAAAAGGTCAATGTCAGGGCTGGCATTGTGGCATAGCTGTTAAAGCAGCTGTCTGCAATGCCAGGATCCCAAATGGGCACTGGTTTGTGCCCTGGCTCCTCCTCCTCCTCCTCCTCCTCTTCCTCCTCCTCCTCCTCTTCTTCTTCTTTTTTGAAAAATTTAGTTATTTATTTGAAAGGCAGTTACAGAGAGGAAGAGAGAGAGAGAGAGAGAGAGAGAGAGAAAGTCTTCCATCCACTGGTTCACTCCCCAGATGGCTGCAACAGCCGGAGCTGCACTGATCCAAAGCCAGGAGCCTGGAGTTTCTTCCGGGTCTCCCATGTGGGTGCAAGGATAAGAGAGCTGGATCAGAAGTGGAGCAGCTGGGACTAGAACCAGCTCCCACATGGGATGCCAGCACCGCAGGTGGCGGCTTCACCCTTTATGCCATAGCCCTGGCTCCTGGCTGCTCTACTTCAAGCCCAACACCCTGCTAATGTGCCTGGGAAAGCAGCAGAAGATGGCCCAAGTTTTTGGGTCCTTGCCACTCACATGGGAGATCCCAGTGAAGCTCCTGGCTCAGCCTGGCTGAGCCCTGGCCTTATGGGCTACCTGGGGCATGAAGCACCAGATAGCAGATTTTGTACCCTCCCTTCCCCCTCCACCCCGTAACTCTGACTTTCAAATAAATGATTTTTAAAAATTATGACAAAAAGGTCATTTTCATGAAAGCCAAGGAAAGATGACTGACTGCTTTCAGATTGAAGGAGACTGTGCTAGGGTGCTTGGGTTGTTATGACCAAGTGCCACATACTTGGTAGCTATGCCATTTCTGATCACACCCTGTGAGAGACAATTTCTGCCCTATCTTCCCAATATACTCTATTTGGCAAAGCAGACACAGTCCAGCCCATATTTAAAGGGAAGGGGGAGATGAGAGGGAAGTCAAAGAATTTGAGTTTCTTTAATCTACCACACTATATATATTCATTTCCATTTGTCTCAGTAATACTTTGTAACTTCTTTCTAGTCCAGGGCCACACATTGAATTTAGATGCCAAATCTTCTTAGTCTCTTTTAATCTGGAACTGCTTTTCACCTTTCCATGTGTTTTGAGACATTGACGTTTTTGAAGCATACAAGCTATTTGTTTCATAGAATGTTTCTTGATTTGGGCTTGTCTGTGCCCTCTTGATTGAATTCCAGCCATGCATTTTTGGTAGGAATACAATAAAAATAATATTATGTATTCAAATCATATTAGCTCCTATGTGATATCAAGTTCTACCACTGGTGGATTAGTTTTAGTGCTTTGTTAAAGTGGTATCTGCCAGTTTTCTCAGTGTAAAGGTACACTTTCCCCTTCATAATTGATGAGTAGTTTCTGTGTATATTTTTGTTCTTTTCTTTATAATTTTCAAATAAAACTCTTTATTCCAATATCTGTTGTCTGTTAAATTTATTCTGAAGCTGATTCCATACTTTGAGTCCCTATATAGCAGACCAGGACTGAACTTAGCACATAAACAAACTGCAACTTAACTTAGGAGGATATATTTTATATCAGGTATCTGGGCCTCAGCCAATCACAAAAAACTGTCAGCCAATCACAAGCTGCCCACTGATCAGACCATGTACAAATAAGGCATATTCCTAGTTGTAACCAATAAAACTTCTTCTGTAATTTACTTCCATGCTCTGTCTATAAATATTCACTGCCTACCTTGAAGAGTGGAGCTCTCTGGGACCTCTTCTTGGTTTTGAGAGATGCCTGCCTCACTCATGAATTGTTCCTTGTTCCAATAAGCTGCTATATTCAACTTGTTGAAAATTTTTCTATTTTAACAGATTTGGTGTCATAGTGACATATGAAGAAGACCCTCTGACTACCTCCAGGAGCAACAAGCGAACAAGTCTAAGTACTCTTCTGAGCCTCTTGTGCCCATGATTAGTAGATACATTGAGGAATTGCTGTGAGTAAGTCCCTTTCAGAAGAAAGTTCCAATTCCCCAGATTGGGTTTGGAAGTCAGACTGGGTCCAACTTTAGATTAGATTCAAGAGAAACTGGACTGAATTCAATAAAAGACCCATGGTTGGTGAGGGCACCAGAAGGTGGGGAATAATGAATGCGTCTGAATCTAAGGAGTCTGGGATTCCTCCATCTCCAAACCTGTGCTTTTCTAGAGAAATGAGTGAATCTTGCCAAAAATAATGTAGAATTTTGCTGGCCGCAGTGGGAAAATTTCCACCTAGATAAACTTATGAGATTCTCCACCTGCAAAGTGCAACAGGAAAAAAAAAGAATCTGAAATTCCTCAGAAATAATGGAATGTATTTTTGATTGTCATACAAAAACTCCTAAAAGACTAAATGAAATAAAAATCTCTCTTAAAAAAATGCCTTTCTATTATAATTTTTAGCAAAAGTAAATGAAAAGAAGCTAATTGATGAGAAAAAAAAATTGTACATTTTTGGCTTAATTCTGTACTTTCTCTCTACCTTTCCACTTATTCTCCTTGATGTACTCTGAATTTACTTACCTTTTTACTTGGTTAACCACCCAAAGACAACTGAAATCTGGACGAAGTTTATGAGGCCATAAACTTAAGTTCTCTGATCAGCTAGATCTGCTTCTTTAGCCACCTTTATGCTTTGTCCAACATCTTGAGTTATGAGTAATATTTTAAGAATAATTTTGATTTATATTTTATGTTCCACAAGAGTTTTATGTGTTTTTATGAGCATATAATGATTGTATGTATCTAAATGGTACAGTGTGATATTTATACTGCACGTACTGATCAAATCATGGCAATTATTTTCATCTTCTAAACATTTCTTTCTTTCTAAAAAAGGATTTATTTTATTTATTTGAAAGACAGAGTTACACTGAGAGGTGGAGCCAGAGAGAGAGGTCTTCCATCCACTTGTTCACTCCCCAAATGACCACAATGGCCAGAGCTGAGCTGATCTGAAGCCAGGAGCTTTTTCCAGGTCTGGGGCCATCTTCCACTGCTTTCCCAGGCCACAGCAGAGAGCTAGATTGGGAGTGGAGCATCTGAGAGATAGATCGGAAGTGGAGCAGCTGGGACTCGAACTGGTGCCCATCTGGGATGCTGGGGCTGCAGGATGGGGCTTTAAGCTGCTGCACCACAGCGCAGGCCCCCTAAATATTTCTTTTTGTTTGGAGACTTTGACCTCATCTCCTTTAGTTCTCCTTTAGTTCTTCATAAAATAAACAGGTTATTGGGACCTATTGGCGCTCACTTTGCTGTGGAATACCAGGACTCCTTCCTTCTACCTAATTATGTTTTGGTACTCATTATCCAACCCCCTTCTGTCCACCCCTCCCCACCAACCTTCCAATCTCAAGTGATCACCAAATCACTCTCATGTCAGCTTTTGTTTTTTTTGGAGGAAGCTTTCATATATATGAGAGAACATGCAGCATTTGCCTTTTTTTACAGCTGAAAAACATTCCATTGTATGTTTACCTTTTAATTGGGTAATCTTGTCCATGTACATAGAAGGTTATTATTGATAAGTATGGACATAGTTCCATCATTGAACATTTTTATCTTTTTAAGGGGCCGGTGCTGTGGCGCAGTGGGTTAACGCCCTGGCCTGAAGCGCTGGCATCCCATATGGATGCCGGTTCAAGACCTGGCTGCCCCATTTCCGATCCAGCTCTCTGTTATGGCCTGGGAAAGCAGTAGAAGATGGCCCAATTCCTTGGGCCCCTGCACTCATGGAGAGACCTGGAAGAAGCTCCTGGCTCTTGGCTTCGGATCGACGCAGCTCTGATTGTTGCGGCCATCTGGGGAGTGAACCATCGGATGGAAGACCTCTCTCTCTCTCTGCCTCTCCTCTCTGTGTGTAACTCTGACTTTCAAATAAATAAATAAATCTTTTAAAAAATTTATCTATTTAAAAGTCAGAGCTATACAGAGAGAGAAGGAGAGGCAGAGAGAGAGGTTTTCCATCAGCCAGTTCACTCCCAATTGGCCACAACTGCCGGAGCTGCGCTGATCCAAAGCCAGGAGCCAGGAGCTTCTTCCAGGTCTCCCATGTGGGTGCAGGGGCCCAAGGACTTGGGCCATCTTCCACTGCTTTCCCAGACCATAGCAGAGAGCTGGATGGGAAGTGGAGCAACCGGGACTCGAACTGGCACCCACATGGGATGCTGGTGCTGCAGGCGGCGTCTTTTCCCGCTATGCCACAGTGCCGGCCCCCTTATTTCTTGTTTATGTGTCTTCTTTTCTTGTGGATTTTATACTTTCACATGTTTCCTGGTGGTTCTGGATGTAGGGCTCCATTAAGTGTCTTTTGTAAAGCTGGTCTGATGTTGATGAAGCCTCTCAGTTTTTGCTTATTGTGGAAAGTTTTTATTCTTTGTGCATGAAAGATACCTTTGCTGGGTATTGTGTTCTTGGTTGGCAGGTTTAGTCCTTTCCCACCCAGAACTGGGAATGTGTTATTCCATTTCCTTGTGGCCTATGAAGTTTCTTTCTGAGAAATCTGCTGTTAGTCTAATTGGTCTTCCCTGAAATGCAACGTGGCACTTTTCTCTTGCAGTTTTTAAAATTCTGTCATTGAGATGTACTTTTGGCAATTTGACTATAAAATATGGTGGTGAAGATTTTTTCTGGTCATGGCTGCTTGGGGTCATGTTGTTATAGAAATAGACAGATTTTGGTGCCCATTTCTCCCAGTCCTATTCTGCAATGCTTTTTTTTTTTTTTTTAATGCTGGACTTAGAAGTCTTTTTAAATTGTCATATTAAAAAAATACAACCAGACCCACTGTTAAAGCATCCGATGGAGAAACTTAAAGAAAGGAATGGGGGACTATAATAAGAGGCATTTGAGTCTGGAGCATCAAGGAGAACCCTGGCAAAAGAGTGTTCTAATAGCAGCACATTTTAGCATGAAGGCTGTAAAACAGGCTTCTGCTTGCATGTTCGTGTGTGGTATTTTTTTCTACTCCAGATGGTATTGTTGAATTTAATTTGTAAAGAATTCTATTTAATTGGCTTAAGTATCAATAAGAGCTTATGTAAATAAGTATTCCTGAGCATAGAAACTAACCCAGATGTTTAAGACTGTAGAACTATGTATGAGTTCAACTTAAAAACAAATGCCCAAATGGAAATCCCCATTACTCCATGTATACCAATCATATAAATAAAACAAACAAAAAATCATATTTAACTGTTAGACTTTTGTTTTTATAATGGTCGATCTAACATGCTCATCCTGAAGAAATAGCTGACAAGGAAAACCTTAATGTTGGCCACTTTTGTTTGTTTAAAAATAGCTTCCCAAATCTTTTTGATAACTTGTGCCTATGGAGCTTTGCTAGGTTGAGTTAAGTAAATGATATTTGTTAAGTATCTAGATAATTTTCAAATAAGATAAAATGCTGAAAATTAGTTGCTGAATATAAGGTTTTATATATATATATATATATATATATATGTTCTTGGTACCTTTTTTAGATATATGTTAGCATTTTGATTTTTTAAAAAAGAGATTCATTTTATTTATTTGAAAAGCAGAGTTACAGAGAGAGAGAGAGATGGAGAGAGAGAGAGAGAGAATTTTCCATCTGCTAGTTCACTCCCCAAATGGCCACAACTGAAGGGGTTGTGGGCCAGACTGAAGTCAGGAGCCAAGAGCTTCTTTGGATCTCCCACATGGGTTCAGGGGCCCAAGGACTTGAGCCATCCTCTGCTGCTTTTCCCAGGCCATTAGCAGGGAGCCTGATCAGAAGTAGAGCAGCCAGGACTCAAACTAGAGCCCATATAGGATGAAACCACTGCAGGTTGTGGCTTTACCTGTATGCTACAATGCCGGTCCTACATTTTGATTATTTAAAAAATTATTCATTTTCATTTTATTTGAAAGGAAGAAAGAAAGAGAGAGCTCTTTCATTCACTGGTTCTCTCCCCTAAACGTTCTAAACAGCCAAGACTGGGCCAAGCCAAAACAGGAACCAGGAACTCCTTCTGGGTCTCCCACATGGGTGAGATGCAAGTAACTTGAGCCGTCAGTTACTACCCTCTAGGATGTGCATTCAACCAGAAGTTGAGTCAGAAGTGGAGGAGCTGGGACTTGAACCAGGTACTCCCTCATATAATGTGAGTGTCCCAAGGGGTGACCTAACTACTGCTCTAAATACCTACCTCTGACATCTTGTTTTCATATGATAGAGAGAACTTGAATATATTTGGGTCTGTTAATAAATGTGGAAAACTACTAGGATCCAGAAGCACATATTCTAGAAATTATGACATGGTGTTAATCTTCATTATGTGTGTTTAGAATTGTTTGGGATTAAAATTTTGGTTAGTATATGTAATGAAAACTACCATAAATAATAAAGAAAATAACTGTGTATGCAAATATACTAGGAAAAAAGATGTATTTTTGTTAAGAAAGTTCTAAGGCATGAAAATATGTTTTCTATTAAGGAAAAGGGAGTATTTAATTCTGTACTGAACTGATGTGCAGAAGCAGAATGAGAAAAAGAAAAATGTACAGAAAGAAGCTGACTTAAAATATGCTGCAAAAGTGTTATAGAAGGGGAATCTTGTGTGGGCAAAGCTAGCTGACATTGGATGGAAATTTTTTTAAGGTTTTAAAAATAAACTTTATTGTTAATAGCATACACTGATAAAAGTTAGAATGTGGTCTTCTGTGTTAAAATAACAATTTTTTCCCCCTGGAATATTTGTCTGAGAATGTGAATGATTTTTTTTAACCTGTTAAATAATTAGCCTCAGGAACAAAGATTTGTGGGCTTAAAATACATTTATCTGTTTGAGAGAGAGAAAGACAGATACACTGCACTCGCTGATTCACTCCCTGCACCAGCCAGGTCTGGACCATGCTGAATCTGGAAGCTGGGAACTCCATCTGGCTTTCCAACATGGGTGGCAGGAGCCCAAGCACTTGAGCCATCATCTGCTGCTCCCCAGGATGCATTAGTAGGAACCTGGATCTGAAGTGGAATAACCAGGACTTAAACCAGCACTCTGATATATGACACAGACATCCCAAATGGCAGCTTAACCCACTACACCACAGTGCCAGTCCCAGTGAAGTTGTCTAAGATATTTTATCATTTTAGTGTTGTTTCATAGTGATCTGTGATCATGATTGGGTGTTTTAAACTTTTTGCTATTTTACTAATTTCTCAGAAATAAAATTCTAAATTATTCTTTTTGACCTTCAGCTAATTTTGGGACATTCCAAAGGACCTCTTGATGATCTCAAAGGATTTGTCTGTCTGTATTAAAAGAGAGGGCCGGCGCCATGGCGCAGTGGGTTAATCCTCTGCCTGTGGCGCCAGCATCCCATATGGGCACCATTTCTAGTCCTGGCTGCTCCACTTCTAATCCAGCTCTCTGCTGTAATCTGGGAAAGCTGTAGAAGATGACCCAAGTCCTTGGACCCCTGCACCTACATGGGAGACCAGGAAGAGGCCGGATCGGCACGGCTCCGGCCATTGAGGTCATTTGGGGAGTGAACCAACAGAAGGAAGACCTTTCTCTCTGTCTCTCTCTCTGTCTGTAACTCTACTTCCAAAAAAAAAAAATAATAATAAAAAAAGAGAGAGAATGAGAGACATATGATATTAAACTAAGTATGCTTATTTTGCATATTAAATTGTATAGGAAGCATTGTCAAATAATGGGTGATGCTAAACCTTCTTTGAATTACATTTGTACCAGACTAGTGTCTGCTAATACTAACTGATAGAATTAAAAAGGAGAAAACGATCCAACATGGGAAGCGGGATACACAGCAGACTCATAGAATGGCAAATGCCCTAAACAGCACTGTGGCCTCAGAATCAGCCCTTAAGGCATTTGGATCTGGCTAAAAAGCCCATGAGAGTATTTTAGGTGTGGAAAGCCAAGACACTGTGGGGAAAAAAAGACGACCTAAATGAAAGATCTCTGTGAGTGAGATCCCAGTGGAAAGAAAGGGTCATCAAAGAAGGAGGTACCTTTCTCTGAAGGGAGGAGAGAACTTCCACTTTGACTATGGCCTTGTCTAAATAAGATTGGAGTTGGCAAACTCAGAAGGCTTCCATAACCTTGGCAGCTCATGACAAGAGCCTGGGGTGATTACTGACATCATAAATAAGAGTGTCAATTGTGAAATCAGGAGTCACTGTGCACTTACTCCCCATGTAGAATCTGTCCTTAATGTGTTGTACTATGTGAATTAACGGTATAACTAGGACTCAAACAGTACTTTACACTTTGTGTTTCTGTGTGGGTGCAAACTGTTGAAATCTTTACTTAGTATATACTAAATTGATCTTCTGTATATAAAGATGATTGAAAATGAATCTTGATGTGAATGGGCTGGGAGAGGGAGTGGGAGATGGGATGGTTGCAGGTGGGAGGGTGGTTATGGGGGGAAAATCTACTATAATCCAAAAGTTGTACTTTGAAAATTTACATTTATTAAATAAAAAAAGAATTACATTTGTACACATCCGTTCCAGAAGTTGTATGAAATCTGAGAGTGTTGGTATAATATTATCAGTTATAATGTTATTTATTATTTAAAAATGTAGAATACCATAGAAATAATCAAATTTCCTTGTCAATTGTAACATTATTATAATATACTCTCTTCAGATCTTTAACCATAGCCACTTTAAGTCTTTTCATTTATAGAAAGTTGTTTTACTCCAGTGCTTTTGGAAGCAACTGTAAACCCATAATGTTTAATCTGAGGGGCATGTTGGAAAAGACACTGACAAGTACAGGTTTCAGAGAACTTGAAGATCAAACCATTGGGCTGGGAGTTCTTAGGCAGAATTCTGACTCACTAACTCATTACTTTATAAAACTGCTAACCCAATATTAAACAGGATAAGAATTAACTGAGTACCAAGGAAATGCTGGGGCAAATTTTCATACTAAACCAGTCCCACGGTTTGGATATGGTCTGGGTATGTCCCTCAGAGCTTCCTGTGCTGGACGCTTGGGCCCCAGTGTAATGACATAGAGGTGGCGGGGGCCTTTAAGGGACATTAGATTGAGGGGAGCCATTCTTGCAAAGGACTGCTGCAGTTCTCCAGGACCAGTGAGCTCCTGTGAGAACAGTTTGTTATGAAAGAGTGAACCCGGCGCCTTCCACGGACTCTCGTTTCTTCTCTCACCATGTGAGCGAGCACTTCCACACGCACCCTTCGTGCCTCTTGCACATGCCACTGCCATGATGCTGATACACAGCCACCGCACTCTCACCAGAGGCTGCCGGATGTGGCTGCTTGACCTCCAACTGTGCCCAGCCTAGGGTATTTTTCTGTTTTGAGAGGCACTCAAACACACACATACACACAGGTACGTAGAGAATGGCAGATCTCATCCACTGGTTCACTTCCCAAATGCCTTTATACTGGGCTGGGCCAGGCTGATGTTGGGAACCAGGAACTCAATCTAAGTCTCCCATGTAGGTGCCAGGAACCCAGTTATTGAAGCCACCACTTCTGCCTCCCAGGGTTCATATAAACAGGAAGCTGGAACCAGGTGCCTGCGTCAGAAGTTGAACCCAGGCCCTCTAATATGGCACATGGGCATTCTAACTGGAATCTTTGGGCCCTGCATCCGTGTTGGAGACCTGGAAAAAACTGCTGGCTCCTGGCTTCAGATTGGTGCAGCTCTGGCCATTGCAGCAAACGGGGGAGTGAACCAGCAGATGGAAGACCTTTCTCTCTGTCTCTGCCCCTTGCCTCTCTGTAACTCTTCCTTTCAAATGAATAAATAAATCTTTTAAAAAAATGTAAACTCATTGTTAAGCATGAACTCAGAAAGCTTGGATGGTAACGTGGTCCTTCCTGAGTAACTCACCATGAGTAGTTAAAAAAATAGTTACTAGGAAACACTCTTCTCATAATAGAATGTCATGTATCTCTTATTCTTAAACTGTGCTGTGACTAAATACTACAAGTCTTTAAGGCATTATATCAAAGTGTGTTTTCACCACTAAAAGAAGCCTTTCTTGATCATTTGAGGACTAGGAAACCTTTCACAATCTAGGACCAGGAGATTGGGTCTTCTGAAAATGACATCCAAGAAAAAATTGCCCTTGAACCTCATTTAAAGGGACTGTACCAAGTTTTGCTCGCTGCTACTCTGCAGCAAAATTTCAGGACCTTGAGCCTTGGGTCCATATCTCAATCCTCATGCGATGGAACAGTATTTTGCTCCCCAAATTCATGCAGACATTTAAATCCTGAGGTCTTATGTTAATGGTTAGTGGAGTGATGGGTGAAGGGTGGAAACCATTCTAACGAAGGCACCGGCAAGGTAGTGGGAGGTGTTTTGGTCATTGGGGCTTGCCCTTGGAAGGTAGTGCTTCCTGGCTCGTCCTTGCTCTTCTGCGCATGCTCTGCCGCTACCAGCCTCCACCAGACGGGAGACAAAGGGGGCTGCCTGATGTTGGACTGTGAGGCTCTGAGACTATATATATATATATATATATATTTTTTTTTTTTTTGACAGGCAGAGTGGACAGTGAGAGGGAGAGACAGAGAGAAAGGTCTTCCTTTGCCGTTGGTTCACCCTCCAGTGGCCGCCGCGGCCAGCACGCTGCGGCCATTGCACCACGCTGATCCGATGGCAGGAGCCAGGTACTTACCCTGGTCTCCCATGGGGTGCAGGGCCCAAGCACCTGGGCCATCCTCCACTGCACTCCCTGGCCACAGCAGAGAGCTGGCCTGGAAGAGGGGCAACCGGGACAGAATCCTTTGCCCCGACCGGGACTAGAACCCGGTGTGCCAGCGCCACAAGGCGGAGGATTAGCCTAGTGAGCTGTGGCGCCGGCCTGAGACTATATGTTAACATAAACCTGTTTCCCTCCTAAACAGCTTCTCTCATGATTTCAGTGAAAGTAATGAAAATCTGAGTACTACACCTTCCATCTCTTGGAACTATTCACCTGTGGAAGACCTGAGGTAAAGCTGACTTCCTTAGAAGCATCCTGGGTGTGGGCAGCTTTCCCGGGATCATGGATTAAGACTTCTCTCCTGCGTCACCATGATAACCGACCCCCCCCCCCCCCAATTTCCTGCTATCCTAATCCTTTCCCTTTCCTTACAGGAAAAACCCATGGGACCACGATCTGTGGGTGGTTTTAGCTAAGGCTAATGCTCTGGCACCAAAGCTAGAGCAACTGCCAGGTTTGTGAGCAAAAGCCAACAAACAAAACAACCGAAAAACAAGAAAAGCAAAGCCCAGGAACCAGTTCCAGTCCTGCCAGTGCCACTGCGTGTTCTCAAAAGAGAATGACTGTGCGTGCAGCTGTCCTTGTTCTCACAGACATCACTGCTACTTGCTTTCCTGCATTCACTGAAGGAAGTGCACTAATCATCGCACTTAATAACCTGATTGCTACCAACTGTAGAAAACCTAGCTGAGTGTTTGCAAAAGGTCTGCTATGCTTCTAGGCATCATGTACTTAAGACCTGAGGACTATCTATGTAGTACAATCACTGGTATATCGGTAGATTAAACCTCGAATGTTCTTCCCCACTACATGTCTTTATACATTCTTGCAGCATGCTATGAAGGGACCAGAAAATCCAACAAAATTCTGTTTCCTACTGAGCCTTGTTCAGGAGCCCTGCTGATGAATGGACTAATTGAATCCACCCATACAAAAACGCCAGTAGGTGGCTCTGTTTTTCAGCTTCCTGAGAGCTGTGTTGGACCTTTGGAAATTTGCTTACTGTGTCCTGCCTCTTCAGAGGCTGAATCTTGCTATTTGGCCAGACTTACTCTTGTCTTCTGAATGAGTCCCCACAGTGCCTCCCAGAGGTCAAAATGGTCAACAACCAAAATTGGCACAAACCTTGAAAGGGACAAAAATAAGCTAGTTTCTACTGGGGAAGATTCCGCTGGGGTTCCTGGGGGCTCACTCTTGGCAGTAGTGGGTGCCAGTTGTATGGAATTTGAGGCTTATCGATAAATTGATAACATCTTGCACTTTGCGGCCAAGTAGACCTCTGGACAGTTCAGGCAGGTGAAAGCCACCTTGTGAAAGGTGGGTTATAACATGTGTTCAGCAAATGCACTTAAAAATGGAATATAATGCAGCTTTTAATATCGTCTTTGTCCATGCTGGGGGCTTGTATGTGGTGCACAAACTGAATGCTGTACCTGTTTTTCCACTGACGTTGCAACTACAGAAACCAAATACACAGAGGAAATTTCTGAAGTGAGAAGAACACGTGATACTTTTATTGGAGTAGCTAAAAGTTGGTTTTTGCATGCATCCTAAATGGTAGGTGGCATGCTTGGCTTTTTCAAGGTTTTTAAATCATTATGTTTCTTCTAGCGGATCTCCAAGTTATGACTTGTATTATCAGGCCAATGACACATTTGGGTACCCCACTAAGTCAGATAATTCTATGGTGAATTATGGTATTTTACCGCGAAGTGCCCAGCATCAAGCCCAACACTGTCGGAACGCAAGGTCGAGATGCCCACTCCTCCCCCGCGCTCCCCATGCTCCTTCCACCTCGGGCTCAGATCGACCTAGCCGGGGGTGCAGCCTGCCTGGCTGGGGACCAAGCGCCTGGCCTGCAGGGAGGGGGCGCTTCCACGCCCACTGCCGCGGTCGAGCGGGAGGCGGAGCCCGTACTCCGGAGCCGCCTCCCGGGCGGCGGGGGCGGTCCCCGGGGCCGCTTCACACCGCCTCTCCTTTTTCCCTCGGTGGTGTTCGTTCGCCGCGACTGCGACTGGGGTGAGTAGGCGCGCGGGTTCGGCTCAGCCGGCTCCGGGGCGCGCGGTTCCGGGGATGAGCAGGTCGTGCGGGGGCACGCCGGGTGGCGGGCCGAGGTCAGCCGTGGGCTGGGGCTGGCGCGGCCTGGTCTTGGTGGCGCCGTCCTGCTGCAGCCAGAGCGGCGGCCGGGCGGGGGGCCTACGGAGGCCGAGGTTGGAGGGAGGCACCGGCTCTGATGCGGTCACCCATGGCGGCGCTGCCTCTGCCGCCGGCCCCGGGACCCCGGCAAGATGCTGCCAGGTGGGGAGGAACCAGACTCACGCCCAGATACCGCTTGTCACGGTTGAAGGGTCGCCCCAGAACGGCTTCCTAGTTGGGCGCATCAACCCGAAAAAGCCCCTTCCTCCTGGGAGCCTTTCTCTAGCGTTTCAGCTGATTAGCCTGGACACCTGCGGGTTCTGACGCTTTCCTAGAAGGTTAGCTCCCTAAAGGATGGCGGAGACTAACGCCCGCGGTCGGTCTCTGAGTCCATGCAGTGTCTGTTGCTATTTCTTGATGTTCTGTCCCTTATTAGGCAAGGTTATTAGCTCTTGGTTTGAGGGGGAAAATCCTGGGGTTCCTGGACCGAGAAAAGGCCCTTGGGTTGGTAGCGCAGGAAACTATGAGCAGGGTGTGCGTGTACCAGTTTCAGAGTGTTCCAGATGGGAGCGGGATGAGGACGTGGAGGCGGCCAGGGCACAGGTAGGCTCCCACAGCCCGTTGATGAGGATGAAGAGGAGGAAGAAGGAGGTACTCTGAAGGTTAAGGAAAGGAAGATGTTGTGTTTTTTAAAAAATAATTAAGGGAGGGCAGGGCTTGTGGCTCAACAGGTTAAGCCACCACGAAGGACACCTTGCTTCTCATATCCTATGGCCTGGTTCGGGTCTGACTACTCTGGGGTTCCTATCCAGGTCCCTGCTAATGTCGCTGGGAGGCTGCAGATGACGGCCCAAGTACTTGGGTCCCTGCCACCCACGTGGGAGATCCGGATGGAGTTCCTGGTTCCTGGTTTTGGGTTGGCCCAGCGTGGGCAGTTGAATGCATTTGGTGAACAAACCAAACTAGCGAATGGGAGATCTCCCTCTGTCGTCACGAAGTCATTCAAGTAAATAAATTCTTAAAAAATTAAGGAAAAGTGCATGATGAGATGCAGGAAGTCAAGGACTCTTAGATCAGGATGACTGGGATTCAGGGAAGGGTTGGAAAATGGGGATTTAAGGGAGGCTGGGCCAGGGATGCTGGAATGCCCTAGGGGAGGAGATATGCTTGGTTGGAATTTGTCTTTTTTGGAATTTTATCTTCTAGAGCTAGTTTGACCTTTCTGGAGACCGTAAATCCCAGGAGCTTGCAGAAACTTTCCTATGCCTGCGTTTTTGAGAGAGCAGGTCCCTATCTTTGATTAGATTAAAACACCTGTAAAAAGTGCTCAGCTGCATGAGTGCTGACCTGTTTGACCACATGATCTGGGGGGGAGTAGGTAGGGCGGGCAACAAGACAGCTGTGTTATTATATTTTATGCCACTTGAAATATGCATTTCGTATCTACTTTAAGCTGAGCTAATATGTTTTATTCAGGGATTCATGAAAATGATCTGAGAACATAACCATGTCTCTGAAGATCTGTTTTTTTTTTTTTTTACATTTTTTTTATTTAGTAAATATAAATTTCCAAAGTACAGTTTACGGATTACAATGGCTCCCCCCCCATAATTTCCCTCCCACTTGCACCCCTACCATCTCCTGCTCCCTCTCCCATTCCATTCACATCAAGATTCATTTTCAATTATCTCTATATACAGAAGATTGATTTAGTATATATTAAGTAAAGATTTCATCAGTTTGCACCCACACAGAAACACAAAGTGTAAAATACTGTATCAGTACTAGTTATAGCATTACTTCACATTGGACAACACATTAAGGGCAGATCCCACATGAGAAGTAAGTACACAGTGACTCCTGTTGTTGACTTAACAAATTGACACTCTTGTTTATGGCGTCAGTAATCTCCCTAGGCTCTAGTCATGAGTTGCCAAGGCTATGGAAGCCTTTTGAGTTCGCCGACTTCGATCTTGTTCTGACAGGGTCATAGTCAAAGTGGAAGTTCTCTCCTCCCTTCAGAGAAAGGTACCTCCTTCTTTGATGGCCCTGTTGTTTCCACTGGGATCTCACTTGCAGAGATCTTCCTTCCTTCCTTCCTTCCTTCCTTCCTTCCTTCCTTCCTTCCTTCCTTCCTTCCTTCCTTCCTTCCTTTCTTTCTTTCTTTCTTTCTTTCTTTCTTTTCAGGCAGAGTGGACAGTGAGAGAGACAGAGAGAAAGGTCTTCCTTTGTCGTTGGTTCACCCTCCAATGGCCGCCACGGCTGGT
Source organism: Oryctolagus cuniculus (assembly GCF_964237555.1). Lineage (NCBI taxonomy): Eukaryota > Metazoa > Chordata > Mammalia > Lagomorpha > Leporidae > Oryctolagus > Oryctolagus cuniculus. The sequence continues at coordinate 75,752,733 of NC_091435.1, read as the reverse complement.
GCGCTGTGGCCAGCACCCCGCGCTGATCCGAAGGCAGGAGCCAGGTACTTATCCTGGTCTCCCATGCGGGTGCAGGGACCAAGCACTTGGGCCATCCTCCACTGCACTCCCGGGCCATAGCAGAGAGCTGGCCTGGAAGAGGGGCAACTGGGACAGAATCCGGTGCCCCGACCAGGACTAGAACCCGGTGTGCCGATGCCACTTAGGTGGAGGATTAGCCTATTGAGCTGCGGCGCCGGCGCAGAGATCTTTCATTTAGGTCTTTTTTTTTTTTTTTTTTTTTTTTTTTCTTCCAGAGTGTCTTGGCTTTCCATGCCTAAAATACTCTCATGGGCTCTTCAGCCATATCCAAATGCCTTAAGGGCTGATTCTGAGGCCAGAGTGCTATTTAGGACATCTGCCATTCTATGAGTCTGCTGTGTATCCCGCTTCCCATGATGGATCGTTCTCTCCCTTTTTGATTCTATCAGCTAGTATTAGCAGACACAACTTGTTTGTGTGATCCCTTTGACTCTTAGACCTATCAGTGTGATCAATTGTGAACTGAAATTGATCACTTGGACTAGTGAGATGGCATTGGTACATGCCACCTTGATGGGATTGTATTGGAATCCCCTGGAGATCTTTTTAAAAAGTGTGCATCTCCTTAAAGGGTGGGAGAGAGAAGTACCTTCCACCTGCTGATTCACCTACTGGGGTACAGGTCAAAGCCAGGAGCCCAGAACTCCATCTGGGTCTCCCATGTGGGAGGCAGGGACCCATGCGCTTGAGCCACTGACTGCTTCCTCCCAGCCTATGCATTGACATGAAGCTAGTTGGGAAGGGAGCAGCCAGGACTGGAATTGCCACTCCTATTTGGGATGCAGATGAGGCAAGTAGCGGCTCAACCTGTTGTGCCAGGACACAAGCCTCTGAAGATTATTCAGAGTGGGAACCTCCAAAGCAAGTCAGTGGTGGTTTTCTTTTCTCTTTTAAAAGCAGTAAATGAATGAAGGTTTCTCAAGCCTGACTGCATTGCTCAGAATTATCTGGGTTCCTATTAAAAATATAGATTTGGCCCCCCCTCCCCACTTAGCTTTTGAAAGAAAAACTTCTCCATCTGGAGCCATGGAATGAGTATTGCAGGCAGAGACCACAGGATTCACTTTCTGACAGCCTCTGAGGTTTTTCTTTTTATTAATTTTTAAAATTTATTCATTTGAAAGGCAGAGAGACAGAGATAGGGATCTTCATTGGAGCTGGAACTCAGGGATTCTCCTATGGGGTGGATGTAGGTGCTTTAACCATTAGACCAGAGTTTGCCACATTTGTGTCATCTTTAAATTTTAATATATTTTAAATGAAAACTGTGTAGTTATTTCATCAGAAAACCACAACACTATTTCTGGTCATGAGAATCTCATTTTGGAAACATTAAAAGATACAGAAGTCAAGAAACTGCTCCCTATTCCCATAATTATGAGATGACTCCTTCAGGCATCACACATATACTTCATAATTTGCATTATATTCTATGTACAGTTTTATGTTCTTTTTCACTTAGCTATCGTAGGTACTTTTCGATGTAGTTAAGTTCTTGCAACCGTCATTATTGTTGTTTTACAGGTTAAACTGCTGCTTGTGATGCCATGTTGGAGTTCCCAGCTTCTCTGCTATGTGCCTGGAAGGCAGCAGATGGTGGCCTAAGCAAACACTTAGGCCCCTGCCACCTATGTGGGAGACCTAGATGGGGTTCCAGGCTTCTGATGTTGGCTTGGCCCAGCCCTGGCCTTTGCAGCCATTTGTAGTTCTTTCAACCAGTGGATAAAAGATCATGCTCTCCTCTCTCTCTCTGCTACTCTGCCTTTCCATTAAGTTAATAAATAAATCTTTGAAAAATCCAGTGAAACCATACATTCGATTCTATGGATATACTGTAATTAATTACATTGGATCCCCATTGTTAACATTTGATTCTTTTCAATTTTTGGTTATTTTAGCAGTGATAGTCACTTCTCTGATTCTTTCCCTAGAATAAATTTCCAAATGATGGAATCAAAAGTTACTCAAATGCATTTAAAAAATCTCATGTTCACAAATCTTTTTTAAAAAAGGATTGATTTATTTGAAAGAGTTACAGAGAGGTAGAGAGAGAGAGAGAGAGAGGAAGAGAGAAAGAAAGAAGTCTTCCATCCACTGGTTCAATCCTCAAATGGCTGCAACAGCCAGAGCTGAGCTAATCCAAAGCCAGGAGCCAGAAGCTTCTGAGTCTCCCATGTGGGTATAGGGGCCCAAGGACCTAAGCCATCATCTACTGCTTTTCCAAGCACATTAGCAGGGAGCAGGATTTTGTTTTTTAAAGATTTATTTATTTATTTGAAAGACAGAGTTACACAGAGAAAGAGAAGGAGAGAGGGAGAGGGAGAGGGAGAGGGAGAGGGAGAGAGAGAGAGAGATGGATGTCTCCCATCCACTGGTTCACTCCCCAGTTGTCCGCAATGGCAGGAGCTGTGCCGATTCAAAGCCAGGAGTTTCTTTTAGGTCTCCCACATGGGTGCAGGGGCCCAAGCAGTTGGGCCATCTTCTACTGCTTTCCCAGGCCATAGCAGAGAGCTGGATTGGAAGAGGGGCAGCCGGAACTAGAACCGGCGCCCATATGGGATGCCGGCACTGGAGGCAGCAGCCCCCAGGGAGCGGGATTTGAAGTGGAACAGCTGGGCCTCCAACGGTGCCCTGTGAGATGCTGGCACTGCAGGCCAGGGCTTTGACCTGCTGTGCTAGTCTTGCTATTGGAGTCTTAGCTGCTCCACTTGCAATCCAGCTTCCTGCTAATGGTCCTGGGAAAGCAATGGAAGATGTCCCAAGTACTTGGGCCCTTGCACCCACATGGCAGACCTGGAAGAAACACCTGGCTTTGGATCTGCCTGGCTCCAGCCATTGTGGCCATTTGGGGAGTAAACCAGATGGAAGGTCTCTCTCTCCTCCCTCTCTGTGTCTCTTTCTCTATAGCTCTGCCTTTCAAATAAAATCTCTCTTTTTTTTAAAGTTTAAGAATTATTTAAAAAAAAAAACTTGAGCCATTGTTAATGTCTCCCTTCATGTGCTTTAGCAAGAAGCTGGATTGAAAGCAGAGCTGGGTCCTGAAACCAGGCACTTGGAAATGGGATGCAGGTGTCCCAAGTGATGTTGTGATAACTGTGCTAAATGCCCAACATATCTTCTTACTGCCATCTTCGGTAGAGGAAAATGATCACTTCTGAAGGATCTATTGCATTCTCTGATTTCAGTGGTTCTCAAACCTTTAATGAATATAAAAATCACCTGGAGAGCTTGTTAAAATTCCATTTTCTCAAGTCCTAGACCCAGCTGTTTGGACCCATTAACTCTGGAGTGAGGCCTAGGAATCTGTAGTTTTAATACACTCCCCTGTGTGTTTGATAAAGACAGTCTTGGAACCACACTTTGAGAAATGCTTTTTAAATCAATATTAAACAGACTCAGGAGGTTTAGATTACTTGTCAAGAGCTATTCATGCATCTGATAACGAGAATTTGAAGTCAGCTATCTGTGTCTTCAGGGCCCTTGTTTTCTTGATTATTTCAGAATTTCTCAAACCTTCTCACTGATGTGTCCCTGATGACTGTAGAAAGTGAATTCCTACCGACCTTACTGTAACCCTTTAAGAAATAGCTGAAAATGACATAGGGAACTTTTTTAAAAAATATTTTACTTATTTTACTTGAATGTCAGAGTTACTGAGAAGGAGGGAGGAAGGGGGGGGAGAGGTCTTTCATCTGCTCGTTCACTCCCCAGATGGCAGAGTTGAGCCAATCCAAAGACAGGAGCCTGGAGCTTCTTCTGGGTCTCCCACATGGGTGCAGGGTCCAAAGACTTGGGCCATCCTCCACTGCTTTCCCAGGCCGTAGCAGAGAGCTGGATCAGAAGAGGAACAGCCGGGACTCAAACCGGCGCCCATGTGGGATGTTGGCACTGCAGGCAGTGGCTTTACCCACTACGTAACAGTGCCAGCACATAGGGAACTTCTAAGAAAACCTCTCATCAGAAATTGTGCATTTTAAATTACATTGCGTTATATAGACTATGTAAGACAGTTTCAGTCATTTGCTAGTTCAGTTTGCTTCCTGTTTCCTGACCGTCCCATGACCTCTCTGAGTATCACAGGGCCACCTGTGGTACTGGCAGCTGTTGCCAGGAGGCAGGTGCCTTCTGCTCCAGTGTGGTGTGTCACTCATGCAGGGGTACATTCTGGGCTCCTGGGGGAAGGGCCTGGCCATGCACAACTCCTTTTTGAGTCTTGGAGGAGAAGCATCACTTTGGACTACTCAGTGTATAGGAGCAGAAAGTGGGGGACCTGACCAAAAGACATCTATTCAGTAGATGGGTTCCACTGTTCTGAGAAAAGTGCTGGGGCTAGTTTTGGGGTGAGCCTTTTCAATTTTTTTCTTCATATCTGTAATTCTTTTTTTAAATTTATTTTATTTAATGAACATAAATTTCCAAAGTACAGCTTATGGATTACAATAGCTTCCCCCCCCCCATAACTTCCCTCCCACCCACAACACTCCCCTCTCCCAGTCCCTCTCCCCTTCCATTCACATCAAGATTAATTTTCAATTCTTTTCATATACAGAAGATCAATTTAGCATATATTAAGTAAAGATTTCAACAGTTTGCTCCCACACAGAAACACAAAATGTAAAATACTATTTGAGTGCTAGTTATAGCATTAATTAAACACCTAAGAGTAATTGTGTATTAATTACAGAGTTCAACTAATAGTTTTAAGTAGAACATAAAAAATACTAAAAGGGTAAAGTATTAAGTTATTTTTTTTTGTTTGTTATATAGTTATTTTTTTTATTTAACAAATGTGAATTTACAAAGTGCAACTTTTGTATTGTTGTGGCTCCCCCACCCCACCCTCCCTCCCTCCCTCCCGTGGCCCTCCCCTCTCCCACTCCCATCCCGCCCTTCATCGAGTTTCATTTTCAATTACCTTCATATACCTTTTCAATTTTTAAGCTCATTCTAAGATGCAATTTTATGCCCATTTACTTTTTTCCTTCTCTATTAATCCTATCCCTCCCCTCTTTCTTTTTTTTTTTTTTAACTCATCCCTTTTTAGTAGTAGCCTGTATTATGGTGTGCCCTTACATATTTCAACTAGTACATCCTAAACAGTTTTTCATTATTTACCAAGTTGAACACCTGCTATATGTCAGGTTGACTTTAGGCTCTAGGAGTATGAAAAATTATGATTCACTTTGAGAATTAATTTACTGCCATATGTTGGTTTGGATTATACTATCTGTTTTTTCAAAGTTTTATTTACTTACTTGTTTCAAAGGCAGAGTGACACAGAGAGAAAGAGGGACACACACAGAGAGAGACCTGCTGGTTCACTTCTCAAATGCCCACAACAGTCAGGGCTGGGCCATGCCAAAGCCGTGAGCCTGGAGCTCCATCTGATCTCTCAAGTGGGTGGCAGGGACCCAAACACTTGGACCGTCATCTGCTGCCTCCTGGGTGCATTATCAAGAATGCCAGATCAGAAGTGGAGTAGCCAGGGCTCCATCCCAGGCACTCCGCTAGGGGATGCGGGCATCCCCAGTGTCGGCTTGGCCTGCTACATCACAACACCAACCCCTGATTTTAAAAACAACAAAACAAAACTAATTTTAGATTTCTGGAAAAATTGTAAAAATGGTACAGGAAGTTTGCCTGATTTTCCCTAATGTTAGCCTTTTTGGTAACTGGTACATTTATCAGTGCTATTAACTGAATTATAGACTTTGAAGTTCATCAGTTTTCCTATTGATGTCATTATTTTTTGTTTTCTGTTGCTGTTGAGGATTCTCCATTACATTTAGTTGTTATTTCTCTTAGTCTCCTCCAGTTTGAAATTGTTTCTCACTTTTTCCTTGTCTTTAATGATTTTACTACTCTTGATGAGTGCCAGTTAGTTATTTTGTGGAATGAATTTGATGTTTTCTGATTCTGGTAATGAAGCTTGATCATTGTTGGAGATCCGTTATGTGTATCTCTATTATAAAGTTTCTGCCTTGTGGTCCGTGTTGCAGCTTAGTGGGTAAAGCTGCTGCCAGCAATGCTGGCATCCCATATGGGGGTCAGCTGGCATCCTGGCTGCTCTACTTCCAATCCAGCTCCCTGCTAACGGTCTGGGAAAAGCAGTGGAAAATGGCCCAAGTGCTTGGGCCCCTGCCACCTGGATGAAGCTACTGGTTTAGGCATGGCTTAGCCCTGGCAGTTGCAGCCACTTGGAGAGCGAACCAGTGGATGGAAGATCTCCCACTCTCTATCTCTCCCTCTGTCTCTGTAACTCTACTTTCAAATAAATACTTTTTTTAAAAAGTTACTTTATTTTCCTCTGTAGTTGCTAATTATTTTGGGGGAGTTACTTTGATACCGTGTAAGCTCTGTTTATCCTCAGATTTTCATCCATTAATTTCAGATACATAGGTGGATATTGTCTGCAACAGTTGTTATTGTGATGTTTGCCTAATGGTGATTTTTCCCCCCATCTTCCACTTTCTTATGAATTGGAAGTTGACTGTAAGAAAGAGCTGTTCTTTCCTTCCCGTTCATTTTTTTAATCATTTGTATAAGTATGGACGCATGGATATTCATTTTAATCTGTAAGTTAATATACAGTGCCAGCATTATTTATTTTGTTGCTCAAATGCTTCCTGATTTAGCTGTTAGGTCACTCTTTTAGTTGAAATGACTTATACATGTAAAAACAGACATATTTCTGTCTCGTCTCTGCCCCTGCCCAGGGGACTGTTGCTCCTTTAGGATTAGGCAGTGTCATTCAGCTACTTTGTAAAGGAGTTGTATCTGGGAGAATGAAAGTGGGACAATGTGTGTGCAAATAGTTAGCTTCCAGGAGCTCTGCATGAGTAAAAGGAGCAGCAAAATGTCAACTTTTCCACCAGTAACCACAGGGAGGCTCAAGGGAGTAGGATTACGGAAGTGGGACTATGCCTGGCCCCCTCAGACACCGTCTGCCTGCAGATTGTCAAATGGGCTCAGAGATGGCAGAATTCTTATATATATATATATATATATATATATATATATATATATTTAAGATTTATATATTTATTTGAAAGGCAGAGTTAAGGAGAGAGAAGGAGAGAAAAGATATTTCCATTCACTGGTTCACTCCCCAAATGGCCACAATGAACAGGGGCTGGGCCAGGTTGAAGCCAGGAGCCTAGAGCTTCCAGGTCTCCCACGTGGGTGCAGGGGCCCAGGCACTTGGGCCATCCTCCGCTGCTTTTCCAGGTGCATTAGCAGGGAGCTGTATCAGAAATGGAGCAGCAAGGACTCGAACTGGTGCCCATAGGGGATGCTGGCAATGCAGGCTGTTGCTTTAACCTGTTGTGCCACAGCGCTGGCTCCAAGAATACTTATTTTAATTCTCTGAAAGAAGATGACGCTTTTCTCCCTGATGCAGAAGTGCTTAGTAAATATTTGTAGAGTGATGCTTGGTGTCTCCTCACCCCTCAGGGTGATGTAAAAATGTGTGTGCTTGGAGATTGTCCAAGATGATACCTAGCATTCATGTTGCTCTACCTTTTGTCATGGTTTACCCTTTTCACTGGATATTATTATTATTGAAACATTCAAGTATACACAAAAGTATAGAGAATGTAAATGGGCCCTCAGTTACCTGTCACCTATCTTCAGTACTCAGTATTTCACCATTTTTTTTTAAAAAAAGATTTATTTATTTAAGAGGCAGAGTTGAGAGAGAGAGAGAGAGAGAGATGTTTCAACTGCTGATTCACTCCCCAAGTGACTGGGACTTCCAGAGATGAGCCAAGTCCCAGGATCTTCATCCAGGTCTCCCACATGTATAGCAGGGGGCCAAGCACTTGGGCCATATTCCATTAGTAGGTACATTAGCAGGGAGCTAGATGGGAAGTGGAGCAGCTAGGACTTGAACTGGTGCCTATATGAGATGCCGGATTTACAGGCAGCAAGTCTTAACCCGCTGTGCCACAGCACCAACCCCAATATTTTACCAATCTTATTTCATCTATTTCTGTACTTTGGAGTGGGGCAGGGGTTAGCCAATTGATAAGCAAATTGGAGATACTAAGATCTAGGACAAGAATGAATTAATTTCTGAGAACAAGGACTTTACTTCCCTTTATCTTCCTTTGTGCCTAGCGCTATGCCTGAAGAGAACAGATACTCAGAAAAGACTGGTTAAATTGAGGGGAGGAAAAGAAAAATGTGAAAACATTATCATTTTGTACTAACTCCAGCCTTCTGAAATGGAAAAAGGTGGTGACTCTTGCTCCAAACCAACTTCTTTTATGTTGCCTGAGTTTGTTTTGTAGTTGATTCTCTTGCCACTTAAAAAAAAAAAAAGATGTATTTGAAAGGCAGGAAGACAGAGAAAGGGGGGTAGGAAAGGAAGGGAGGGAAGGAGGGAGAGAGGGGGAGAGGGAGAGAGAGGGACAGAGGGGGAGAGAGAGAAAGAGAGAAAGAAAGAGAGAAAGAAAGAGAGAAAGAGAAAGGAAAGAAAGGAAGAAAGAGAAAGGAAGAGAAAGGAAGAGGAAGGAAGGAAGGAAGGAAGGAAGGAAGGAAGGAAGGAAGGAAGGAAGGAAGGAAGGAATTAAGAAATTGATCTTCCATTCACTGGTTCATTCCACAAAGGCCACAACAGCTGGGTCTGAGCCAGGCAAATGCCAGGAACCAGCCAGGAGCTCTGTCTGGGTCTCCTGTACGGATGTCAGGCGCCCAAGACTTGGGTCATCTGCTGCTGCTTTCCTAGGCACATTAGCCCGAAGCTGGATGTGAAACGGAGTACTCTGGACTTGAACTGGCACTCTGATATGGGATTCCTTAACTGGCTGCCTTAAAGCTGGCTCCTCCCTTGTCACTTTAAAAAAAACTTGATTGAAAAGAAAATAACTCTGGGCCTGTTGTTAGAGTTCAGGGTTCTCTAAATTACCTAAATGTTAATGTAAATAAGTATAATCTGGTGGCATTTTTTTTCAGAACATCACCCAGGAGTCATTTGCCCTAAATATAACTTTCCTTAAAAATGTCATTTCTTCCATTATAGCAGTAATATGAATGCATACTCACTGAGAAAAAAAATCATCTGTAATTCAGCATGCAATTCCAGAGATAACATCATCTTGGCTAATATGCTGAAATGTCTTGTCACTAATCACATTGGTGACCACAGACAATAAATCTTTGTGTTCCTGGGACTGCACCAGTAGTGTTTGGATGTGTCATCTTACTAACCTTTTACAGTAATGTGGTGAGATGAGTCTCCCCCCACCCCCCATTTTGAGTCTGGAGAAATACACTAAGAGGGTTTACCTTAGTCATTTAGCAAATAAGCAATGGGTGAGGGTGGGAGATACATAACTCCAGAAATGTGTGATAAACAAGGAAACTCCACCTTTTTTGGAAAAATAGATTATGTGTTTCTTTGAAATTCAGTGATAGAGAAGGAGAGACAGGGAGAGACAGATCTTTGATCCGTTGGTTCACTCCCCCAGATGGCCGCAATGGCTGGGGTTGAACCAGGCCAAAGCCAGGAGTCGGGAGCTTCTTCTAGGTCTTCCACATGGGCATCAGGGCCCAAGCACTTGGGGCCATCTTCCACTGCTTTCCAAACCATTAGCATGGAGCTGGATCAGACATGGAGCAGCCAGGACACAAACTGGTGCCCTTATGGGATGCTGGCCCCACAGGCATAGACTTTACTCAGTATGTCATAATGCTGGCCCTGAAACTTAACCTTTTTAAAAATTATTTTTTATTTATTTGAGAGGCAAGGAGAGTGGGAATGCTCTGGCTTACTACTTAAATCTCCTGCAATAGCCAGGACTTGGCTGAGCCAAACCAGGAGCTGGGAACTCAGTTCAGGTCTCCCACATGGGTGGAAGGGACCCAGTGGCATGAGCCATCAGGGCCACCTCCCAGGGTGTACATTAGCAGGGAGATGGAGTCCTGAGCCCCAGTCAGGTATCAAGCACTCTGATGCTAGGACACAGGGGTCTTACCCCTAGGCAGCACACCTTCCTGAAGCCTCACTCAGCTATCTTCATGCTACATGTTTGTGTCGTTAGTTTTGGAGAGGGCTCTGAAGCTTAGGGAAAGGGGTAAGTGATTATTTTTAATTGGGCCAGACATAGTCTCAGGAAGTTGCTAAATGAAGGACTAATTATTAAGTGATCATTAATAATGGATCTTTGCTTTGAACAAATTTCATAGACAGCAGTTTAGTAATGTTAGTTTATGAATAGCCATGGCTCTTTACTTCTTGCATAGGTTTTTTTTTTTCTGTTTAGAACAGTTTTAGGTTCATATTAAAATTGAGCAGAAAGTAGAGAGATTTACCATATAGCCCCTGCCTTGAGTAGATTTTCAGTTTTATTTATTTATTTAAAGATTTACTTATTTATTTGAAAGGCAAAGTTACAGAGAGAGAAGGGAAGGAAGAAAGAGGGAGGGTGGGAGGGAAGAGGTCAGTCGGTCTATAATCTGCTGGTTCACTCCCTAGTTGGGCGCAACAGCTGGAGCTGCTCCGATCAGAAGCCATGTGGGTCTCCCACATGGGTGCAGGGGTCCAAGAACTTGGGCCATCTTCTGCTTTCCCAGGCCATAGCAGAGAACTGGATCAGAAGTGGAGCAGCCGGAATTTGAACTGGTGCCGATATGGGATGCCAGCACTGCAGGTGGCGGCTTTATCCCCTATGCCACAGTGCCAGCCCCTCAGTTTTATTTTTCATGGATGCATAAAAATACATATTAATAGGGTACCGTGTGATTTTTTTAATTTAATTTTTATTTATTTTTTGACAGGCAGAGTGGATAGAGAGAGAGACAGAGAGAAAGGTCTTCCTTTGCCGTTGGTTCACCCTCCAATGGCTGCCGTGGCCCGCGCGCTGCGGCCGGCGCCCTGCGCTGATCCAAAGGCAAGAGCCAGGTGCTTTTCCTGGTCTCCCATGGGGTGCAGGGCCCAAGCACTTGGGCCATCCTCCACTGCACTCCCTGGCCACAGCAGAGAGCTGGCCTGGAAGAGGGGCAACCGGGACAGAATCCGGCGCCCCGACTGGGACTAGAACCTGGTGTGCCGGCGCCGCTAGGCGGAAGATTAGCCTATTGAGCTTGGCGCCAGCGTCTGTGTGATATTTTGATGCATGTATACATTGTGTAATGTTCAGATAGGGTAAACATATCTGTGTGCTCAAACATTTATCCTTTGTTTATGGTGAAAACATGAAAAATCTTTCGAGCTACTTTTTATTTTTTAGAGAAATGTACAGCACATTATCTATAGTTATTCAGTTGTGAAATAGGACACAGAACTTCTTCCTCTTACCTAACTATAATTTAACACTTGTTAATCTTTCTCCATCCCTACCTCCCCCAACTCTCCCTAGCCATGGTAACCACTATTTTACTCTCTGTTTCTATGAGTTCAGCTTTTTTAGAGTCCACGCATGAGAGTAAGATGGTGAGGCACTTGCCTTTCTGTGCTTGGTTTATTTCACTTAACATGATGTCCTCCAGTTCCATCCACATTTTGCAAATGACAAGATTGCATCCTTTTTTATGACTGAATAGACTTCCATTTTGTGTAGGTACCACATTTCCTTTATCCATTCATCAGTGGATGGATGCTTAGGTCGTTTCCTCTTCTTGGATATTCTAAATAGTGCTGCTTTAAATATGGGAGTACACATAACCTCTTTGGCAGACTGGTTTCAGTTCCTTTGAAGATGAATCCTGTATTCTGATTTCTGGATCAGTGCGAATTCTCTTTGCAATTTTTTTTAAGAACTTCCATGCTGTTTTCCCTAATGGCCGTTCTAATTCACAATTTATTTGGGTGGGTTTTAAGATCTCTAGCTGAGGGCCAGCGTTGTGGTTTAGCGGGTAATGCCACTGCCTGCAGTGTTGGCATCCCATATGGGTGCCGATTTGAATCCTGGCTGCTCCACTTCCAGTCCAGCTCTCTGCTATGGCCTAGGATAGCAGTAGAAGATGGCCCAAGTCTTTGGGCCCCTGCACCCACGTGGGAGACCTGGAAGATACTCTTGGCTCTTGGCTTTGGATCCATGCAGCTCCGGCTGTTGCAGCCATCTGGGGAGTACACCAGTGGATGGAAGACCTCTCTCTCTCTCTGCCTCTGCCTCTCTGTAATTCTTTCTTTCAAATAAATAAATAAATCTTAAAAAAGTAAATGGACTATATATATATATACACACACATATATATATAAACTTCAATTCTTTGCTTCAAAATAAATTTATAAAAAACAAAAAAACAAAAGATCTCTAGCTGGATGGATGTTCTTTAAGATCTTGTCCCTCCATAAATAGCTTGTAGAAAAGCAAAGTTTGCAGTCAGAATTATTTAGGAGAGATTTTTATTAAAAAAAAAAAATTCAGTATTTAAGTGTCCTACAATTCTGTGATTGGCCCCATGAGGGAAGAACAGACCTCCAGGAAGGCATCTGAATACAATCTCAAGGAAAGGGACAGGAAGGTGTTGGGGAGAGGCAGGAGGCTGCCACAGGGAACCCGCATATTTTAGGGGACTATGCTGGGCACACCCAGGCACCAAGGATAGAAAAGAGGATGTGTCCATATGCAAGATGTGGCAGGAACACCGCCTGTGGCACTGACCACCTGGGCTCAGGCCCCCTGTTGTGCCACTTTCTAGGTCTTGGGCAAGCACAGTCTCTCACAGGGTTGCCGTGAGAAATCAGTTAATACAAGTGATTTAAGCCCAGTGCCTGGCACAGAGTAAGTGCACAGATAAATCACTCTTCTTACTAGCTGTTATTACTGTGTCAGCCCCGCTGCCTGTGCTCTTCCTAGGACACCCAACACTGCACATACTGTTGAATTGCACTCTGGGTGGGCGTTCTCCTCTGTGCTCTAACCTAAGTACCTAACCTCCATTTACATTTGTACCATTGTGTTTAGAGAGAAACGTTTTCTAGATTAAAATTAACCTAGAACTGAATCTTTGGACTACTACTTGTGAGTAAGGTTGAAACTCTTTTGAGAGTAGCTACATTGTTTTATTTTTTTTCTGCTATTTTCCCCCCACTTCTTATTTTTACGAAAGCAACTTTGTTTTCACTATAAAAGTTCTATATTACAAACTACATAGATAAATGTATGCAGATATAAAATTGGATAATATACATACCATACTATTCTAAGATGTAATCTTAAACACAGTGCTGTGGTCCTACCTGTGTCTCTGGTATATGGACTGTTGACCTGCTGTATTGGGATTCTCTTGCACCTCTCCAACACCCTTCCCCCCACCTTCCCATTGTATGATGTGCCCCATGGCAGTGCCTCCTTGAGAATGTAGCATTTATTCCTGCTGTTGAGGGCTGTGTTTTCCTAGGTCTCACAGAGAATAAGAGCATTTGACTTTTCTCTTATTTTCTCATTAGGTCAAAATACACTTCAATGACAAGGTTTCACATTTTGCTGACCTCCTCTGCAAGCTGTGCCTGAAAGGGACAAAGCGGAAGAGAAATCATGAGGGCTGTTTTTTAAGAGTTTACTCAACTCACTATTGGGACATTTACAGTCAGCCCCGCCCCCCCCCCCCCTTCTTTTCTGTGTATCTGGTAGTGACTTTGTTCTTGGGTGACAGACGGCATGGGTGGTAACCCACAAGGAGCTTCTGTGATGTGTAGTTGCTTGGAAGCTTCTACCTTGAAACCACATTTTTCTGATCTCTGAACCCTGAGAATGGCCATTACTGTTAGTCAAGGTCTGCTGGGGATAGGAGTTCAGGTTGTACTACGGTGAATCATTTCATGTTTCTGTTTGAAACGACAGCATGTCTTTGTGATTGCCTTTTAGAGACCACTGGAGCAGAACTGCTGAACAGAAGCGAGCATTGCGTCCTCGGTTGCCATCCAGTTTGCAGTCAGATTGGAAAAATTTAATCTGAAACCTCCTTTCCACGTTCTAAGACATGGGCTTCCACCCGACTTTCCACCTGTCCTACAGATTGCGATTGCTCTTGCTTTTTACCCTGTGCCTGATGGTGGTGGGGTGGGCCACCAGTAACTACTTTGTGGGTGCTCTCCAAGAAATTCCTAAAGCAAAGGATTTCAATAACGCCCTAGCTCTGGGGAAGGAGGAAACTCTGACTAATGAAGCATCCGTGAAAAAAGCAGAACTTGAAAACTGTCCTTCTGTGTCTCCATACCTCAGTAAGTGTTCCTTTTTCATAAGTTGTGTGTAAATTTTTAATTTAAATGTACCATGTACAGAAAAGTACAACCATCAGAAGTGTATAGCTAAGTTAAGTTTCACAGAATGAACACGCCCCTGATCTCACTATGAACCCTGGAAGTTCCCATGCTTCTTTCTGGCACTACCATGGCTTCCAGATTGCAACACCAGGGGCCAGTGTTGTGGCTCAGTGGGTTAAGCTGCCACCTGTGATGCTGGCATCCTCCATGAGCACCAGTTCCAGTCCTGGCTGCTCCACTTCTGATCCAGCTCCCTCCTAACATGTCAGGGAAAGTGGTGGAAGATGGGCCAAATGTTTGGGCCTCTGTCACACACATTCAGCCTAGCCATTGTAGCCATTTGATGAATGAACCAGGAGTGAACCAGGTGATAGAAGATTAATCTCAATCTCTGTCTCTCTCCTTCTCTTTCTGTAACTCTGCCTTTCAAATAAAAAAAAATAAATCTTTTGGCCAGCGCTGTGGCTCACTAGGCTAATCCTCCGTCTTGCTGCGTCGGCACACCAGGTTCTAGTCCAGGTTGGGGTGCCGGATTCTGTCCTGGTTGCCCCTCTTCCAGGCCAGCTCTCTGCTGTGGCCAGGGAGTGCAGTGGAGGATGGCCCAAGTACTTGGGCCCTGCACCCCATGGGAGACCAGGAGAAGCACCTGGCTCCTGCCATCAGATCAGCACGGTGCGCTGGCCGCCGCGTGCCAGCCGCGGCGGCCATTGGAGGGTGAACCAACGGCAAAGGAAGACCTTTCTCTCTGTCTCTCTCTCTCACTGTCCACTCTGCCCGTCAAAAAAAAAAAAAAAAAATCTTTAAATAAAAAGATTGCAACACCAGGGGCAGGAGTGTGATGCAGGGATTAGTCACTGTAACCCATATTGGAGTGCCTGGTTTGAATCCCAGCTACTCTGTTTCCCATCCTGGGTCCTGATAATGCAGTCTTGGAAGGCAGCCGGTGATGGCTCAAGTAGTTGGGTCCCTGCCACCCTTGTGGGGGACCTGAAATGCATTCCAGCATCCTGTTTCAGCCTGGCCCAGCCTTGGCCCTGGGGAATGAACCAGTGGATGGATGAGACCTCCATTTCTGTGTCTCTGTCTTTTGAATAATAAAAAGAACAAAATTCTGTGTTTTTGTTTCTGTTTTTAGATTGTAACGCTGTACATTAGATTTTTCCTCTCTTGGAACTTCACAAATGGGAAACATACCTTGTATATTCTTTTATTATTATTATTTTTTAAATTTTATTTATTTATTTGACAAGTAGAGTTAGACAGTG
The DNA here is from genome assembly GCF_964237555.1 of Oryctolagus cuniculus. Classification (NCBI taxonomy): domain Eukaryota; kingdom Metazoa; phylum Chordata; class Mammalia; order Lagomorpha; family Leporidae; genus Oryctolagus; species Oryctolagus cuniculus. The sequence continues at coordinate 75,737,175 of NC_091435.1, read as the reverse complement.
AGAGGGAGAGACAGAAAGGTCTTCCATCTGCTGGTTCACTCACCAAGTGGCTGCAAGGGTTGGAGCTAGGCCGATCTGAAGCCAAGAACCAAGAGCCAGGGGCTTCTTACAGGTCTCCCACACAGGTGCAGGGGCCCAAGCGCTTGGGCCATCTTCTGCTTTCCCAGGCCATAGCAGAGAGCTGGATTGGAAGTGGAGCAGTCAGGACTCGAACCGATGCCACTGCTGTAGGCAAATTAAGCTACTGTGCCACAGGTTTAGCCCCTGTATATTCTTGTGTTTGGCTTTGGTGGCTCAAACATTTTTGTGAGGTCTGTTCACATGGTTGCATGTGGGTATAATTTGTTGCTGTTTGTATGTAATATTCTGTTAGTGACTATATCCAGTTTTAGTATCCAGCCACAGATCTCAGCAGCATGCAGTAATAGGCTCCATGATATAAACTGCTGGATCTGCTCCATGTGTCTGTTGTCCTGAGACAAGTGGGCAAGCCTGGGCATGTTGTTCTTGTGGATCAGCGGAGCACAAGAGCTCCAGGGAGAAAGCCAGCACATTCATACCTCTCCGTGTGTCAAGTCTGTTAGCCACCCCCTGGCCAGGCGTGTGGAGTCGGAGGGCAGGGATGAGATTTTTGATGCTGTCTTCAGTGTTTATTTCTAATATGTGTTGTATGTTTTGATTCTCCTTTGATGTCTTGCCTTTTAGCTAAGCAGTAAATTCATTTTAGTATTCATGATAAATTTGACAGAAAAAACTCCTCTCAGTGTTAGTTCTCACATGTAAGGGTACTTTAAGAAGTTTGTGGAAAATGTGTATTATGAAAAGAAAAAAGATGCATAAATTTCAAAATTTTTTTACACCAGAATTGATTTATCTTTTACTTCCATTTTCCACGAAATTTTTGAAGTACCTGTGTGTCTTCACTCTCCAGAAGAGCAAAGTGCCTGTAGTTCTCCTGAGCCTCCTGAGCCTTTGTGTTATTTCCTCTTTCTGGAACGCCGTTTCTCAAGCCATGTCTGCCTGGTCCGTTCTTGTTTAGTCACTGAAATGTTTCTGGGACTGCATTAGCTGCAGTTACTCTTACGTTCCCTGTGTGCAGCTGTCGTGCCTCTATTACTGTTGTTTGCTCCCAGTCTGCTCTTACGTTTGCCTTTCTTCTTCAGCAGACAGTGGGCAAGGAGGATGTAGGCGGTTATCTTTTCCAGCTCTTCCAAGTCCAGCTCTCCTCCCAGCCTTGGCATATATCAGACGAGCTCTCTGTGGGGCAGTAGGGAGTGGCCTTGTGCTCTTCAGAGGCTTGTTACTCTTTTCTTCTTTTTCCCAAAGTGGATTTATTCATTTATTTGAAAGAGAGAGAGAGAATATGAATCAGTCTTCCATCAGCTGGTTCACTTGCCAAATGGCTGCAACAACCAGGGCTGGGCCAGGCTGAAGCCAGGAGCCAGGAACTCCATCCAGGTAGCCCTTGTGGGTGGCAAGGACCCAAGTACTTGAGCCATCATCTGCTGCTTTCGAAGAACATTGGCAGGGAGCTGGATCAGAAGCTAAGACTTGAACTGGCACTGTAAGAGGGGTGTGGATCCCAAGAAATGGCTTAACCTGCTGTGTCACAATGCTCACACCTGTTGGGTTTTTTAACATTTATTTATTTTTCATTTTATTTGAAAGAGAGACATCTGCTCGTTCATTCTCCAGATGCCTACAGCAGCCACGGCTGGGCCAGGCTGGAGCATGGAGCCTAGAATTCAGTCTGGGCTTCCCATGTGGGTGGATGGACCAAACCATTTGAATCATCCCTTGCTGCTTCACAGGGTATGCATAGCAGGGAGCTGGAAACAGAAGCCAGGCTGACTTCTACTATGTTCTCTGAAATAGAATGTGAGTTTCCCAACAGCATCTTCTCTGCTATGCCAAATGCCCACTCTTTAAAATTTAGTTATTGGCTTGTTACTCTGAGTTAAGAAATTGCAGACCCTCTGTCTGAATCTGCTTGGGGTGCTGTAACAAAATATTGTAAATTTATTTCTTACTGTTTTGGAGGCTTTCTGAAAGTCCAAGATGGATGCCAACATGGCCAGGTTTATGGTGAGGGCTCTCTTACTGGTTATGTACTCACATATCATTTCCTTGGTGTGTATGGCCTACCTCACAAGGCAGAGAAAGATCTCTCATCTCTCTTGCAGTGTTTTTAAGGGCAGTCACTCCCATGGAGGTTCCACCCTTGTGATTTCATTTAAATCTAATTGCTTCCCCCAAATTCCCACCATCACACTGCAGAGTAGGGCTCGACCTAGGAATTTAGGGAGAATACAGATATTCAGTCCATGCACCCCTTTGCCTATTGGATCACAGTCTTATTCTGTATTCATTTTGGCATGCTACTTCTCTTTAATCAGCCACAGAAAAGCCAAAATGTTGTTCCAGATCATATGTTCTGTTCACAAATTATCCAAATGGGGATATGAAGATGAGTTATTAAAATGCAAATCTGACTGTTTTACCCCTTGTTCGAAATCCTCACAATATATTTAAGCAGCATTCAGAAAGAATAGATGGGCAGGGGCTGATGTAGTGGTATAGCAGGTTAAGCCACTGCCTAGGATGCTGGCATCCCATTTGGGCACTGGTTCAAGTCAAGGCTGCTCCACTTCCAATCCAGCTCCCTGTCCATGGCCTGGGAAAAGCAGTGGAAGATGCCCTAAGCATTTCAGCCCCTGCCACCCACCTGGGAGACCCAGAAGAAGCTTCTGGCTCCTAGCTTTGGCCTGGCCCATTGCTGGCCATCACAGCCATCTGGGGAGTGAACCAGTGGATGGAAGATCTGTCTCTTCATCTCTCTCTGTAGCTTTGACTTTCAAAATAAATAAATAAATCTTGAAAAAAAAATAAAAAGAATAGATGGCCAAAGAGGCAGGTGTTTGGCTTTGTGGTCAAGATGCCCATGTCCCATATTAAAGTCCATAGGTTTGAGTCCCAGCTCCACTCCTGATTCCAGCTTCTTGCTAATGTGCACCCTGAGAGGCAGCAGGTGATGGCTCAAGTGCTTGGGTCCTAGCTGCCCACTTGGGAGACTGGGATTGAGTTCTGGACTTCTGACTCCAGTCTGGACACGCCCCAGCTGCTGTGGGCATTTAGGGGGGTGAACCAGGACATGGGAGCTCACTATCCCTTTTTCTGTCTCTCTGCCTCTCAAATAAATTAAAATTAAAATAAAAAAACAATAATGGGTAGTGACAAAAACTGAGCAAGTTTGGGAATTAAAGCGATGTAGGCAGTGATGACTTAAGAAGGGCTGTTAGTGACCCAAGGAAGAATAGAACTGGGGCAGATATTGTGAAGGAGGTAGCAGGGAGACTGAGAGAGTAAGTGGAAGTAGATTCTAGGCTAGGGCACTTAACAAGTTACGATGGGAGGGTGAGCAAGGGGACTGGTTTATATCAGACCTGATGCATGAGGCTCTTTCAGAGTGGGAAAACATAGGAAACCATCTCAGCAGCTGCCTGACCCTCTCCTAGTGGCTGGTAGCCTGGAGGCAGCCCTGTTAAAATAGCTGGAATGCTAACTCCATTTCTTACTGTTTTGTTTTTGAGGCATTACTGACTGCTGCTTTGCATGCAGACCCTTCTCGAAGGCACTTGTGTGGGGGAGCAGTTACTTTTCTTGGCTCTAGACAGACACTTGAGCCTGGTCTAAGCAGGGCAGGGGATAGTCACATGAAACATGAAACACGGGGACTGCTGTGCTCCGAAGGGGAAGTGCAACATGCAAGCATCTTGAGGCGACTTTAGACAATCTGTAGAAAAATGGAGTTAAAAGATAATGTACATTTCCCATGAACTTTTTGAAGACTCCTTGTAAATGGAGTGTAAGGAAAAAAAAAGTACAGCTCCCCAGCCAGGACCTTGCTCCCTCTCTCACCAGTTAGTATGCTCTGTGCATTCAGGTTGGAAGAGAAGGGGCAGTTGCTTCAGTCTGATACTGGAAACCTTGCACAGGATGGGTTACCGTGGACGGCTTCGGGTTTCATCTGGCCAGGTGCTCCCAGACTCAGGGAGCAGATGCTGTGGGCCAGTGGGGATGTCTGTCGCTGCGGCACAATGGGAGGATTGTTGCCCTGTCGCACACACTTGTTCTCACTGAGTGAGGCTGGATTCCTCCTCTTTCCGGTGCTTTACTTTCAGGGAGGTAGGCTAGTTCCTACATTTAGGAAAGGGGTGCGAAAAGAGCTTGAATTCGTGGAATGCTCTTGATTTTTAAGAGATTCCACCCTCCTTCTGAGAAAGGAGGGTAGAGACTGAAGAGTTATTCCAGCCCCGGTCTTTGACATTATCAGGGTCACCAGCACATTCTACATTTCCTACATAAGGAGGGATCATAGAGTGAGAGTTGACCACCCAGTCACAAGGAAAACATATCAGGTTGCTGCTTTTGTAGTCAGTAGCCTTGGTCACGTGGCTCTGTGGTTATAGTTTATGACTAGCGAGACTTAAATAATAACAAAACAGCTAATCCTCATTTGTGCCAGGCGCACGTGTGCTGGCCCATGGAGGCGTCTCGACATTTTGAGGTAGCTCCGGTTACTGTCTGTGCCCTGTGTTTATTGTAGGAGGCCCGAGCAAGCTCGTTTTCAAACCAGATCTCACTTTGGAAGAAGTACGGGCAGAAAATCCCAAAGTGTACAGGGGCCGGTACCAACCCGAAGAATGCAAAGCTTTACAGAAAGTCGCCATCCTCATTCCCCACCGGAACAGAGAGAAACACCTGATGTACCTGCTAGAACATCTCCATCCTTTCCTGCAGAGACAGCAGCTGGAGTATGGCATCTACATCATCCACCAGGTAAGTGGGGCACACCGGGCCCTGCCCTCTGGGTTCTCCTCTGGTGGGGGCACGTGGTCATATGACCATTTGTCTGTCTTGAGAAAAAGGAGCATCACGGGAGAGTTCTTACCTCACTTATCACTGGGAGGAATGGAGAAAATTCTTTTCCCAAGTTCTGAGAAGTTTTACTGCCCGTCAGTGCACCCCTGGAGGCAACCTGTCTTGGTGAGCCCTTCCATGTTAGCCGGTGCTCGCCTTGCGATTTCTAAGATTCACTGGCTCCTGTGAGAGTTCCCGCAGCATCTTCTGCATGTTACACGTGGATGTTGGAATTGCTTTTTCATTATTGAGCATTCTTAGTCAGCGAGGATCTAGACGTGGGCTTTGACAGAGTGCTATGTGCTGACAGCCATGGAGTTCTGGGACCATCTCCACATTTCTGCCTTTGATTTTCCTGCTACTTATGTCAAATGTGCTATGGTTAATTTTCACTTTATTTTTTAAATTTTTATTTATTTCTTTGAAAGTCAGAGTTACAGAGAGAGAGGGAAAGATAGAAAAAGGGGCCTTCCATCCTCTGGTTCACTCTTCAGATGGCTGCAACGGCCAGGACTGGGACCAGCTAAAACCATGAGCCAGGAGCTTCATCCGGGTCTCCCACGTGGGTGGCAGGGGCCCAAGCACCTGTTTTCCCAGGTCATTAGCAGAGAGCTGGAATGGAAGTAGAGTAGCCAGGAATTGAATTGGTGCCCATATGTGTTGCTGGTGTTGCAGGTGGGGGCTTTACCTGCTATGCCACAATGCTGGCCCCTAATTTTCACTATCTTGACTTATTTGGCTTCTAGAAGAATGATTTGGTAGGAACACAGTGTAACTGTAGATTGCTTTTTTTATTTTAAAGATTTGTTTATTTATTTGAAAGTCAGAATGAGAGAGCGAGAGAATGAAGAATGAATGAATGAATATGAATGAATCTTCCACCCGGTGGTTTAATTCCCAGATGGCTTCAGCAGTCAGGGCTGGGTCAAGCTGAAGCCAGGAACCAAAAACTCCATGTGAGTCTCTCAGTGGGTTGCAGGGGCCCAAGCACTTGGGCCATCTTCCACTGCTTTCCTAGGCACACTAGCAGGGAGCTGGCTCCAAAGTGGAGCAGCTGGGACTCAAACCAGTGCCCATATGGGCTGTCAGCTTGCAAGTGGTGGCTCAACCTGCTGCACGACAACACTGACCCCTGTAGACTGCTTTTTAAGAGTTTAGCTCTGAGTTTAGTGGAGTGGATGATTGAAGATGTCTCTCTTTGTTATTGGAAATGATTGACTAGGGGCTGGTGCTGTGGCATAGTGAGTAAAGCTGCCACCTTCAGTGATTTATTTGATCCTGAGTTCTCAGGATAGCGTCCCCTAAGGTACAATATGGGTGCAAATATATGTCTGCTTAGTGTTATTCCTTTGAGGAAAACACCATGGAAACTTTTGAGAACTTGCTTTACTTTGGCTATAGTAAACTGTTTAACGACCAGAATTTTTTCTTACAAAACTTTATCTAAGCAGCTATGGAAGATATTACTACTGTAAAATATTTGCATACTGTTAATGTTGGTCATTTTGCAGGTCAGATTGCATTCTTACTCAATAATAAACCTCTGTCCATAAGGCCCCATGAGGATTAGCCTCTACTCTCAGAGTTTTCAGTGATTTTCGAGAAATTTTTAAGTAGCTTAAAAATATTAGCAATAACCTTCTCTGTTTATAGGTCAAGATTTCTTGATCCTTTCTGGCAGGCTTATTAACTAAATCTCTTAGAAGCATGGTGTCAGTTTATATTGGAGGGTAGGACTGGGTTCAGCTGAGAGTCAAACAGTAATGGCATGATACTAAGTGGTGTGACTAGTATGAGAGAAAAGTTTTGTAGTTTAAAGTAGAATAAAGGTAGTTTTTAAAATTTTGTGTGTTTTAGAAAAATTGTGGTAAGAACACGTAATAAGAGGTCTGTCCTCTTAATAAATTACAAAAGTACATTATTGTTATTTTTATGTGTGTTTTAAAACTACATGAAATTTTTTAACTGTTTTAAATGCACACAGCATAAAATTTAGCATTTTGGCCATTTTTCCCTTTTACTTATTTTTACGATCTAAACCATTTATACTGCCCAGCAGCATTAAGAACATTCCCACGGTTGTGCCACCAATCTCCAGAATTTGTTAATCTTGCAAAATGGAAACTATACCATTCAACAAAAACTCTCCAGATACCAAGGAATGTTTTTAAGTTATGGAATGTATGTGTGAAGCATAAAGGAGAAACCAAAGGGTCTTGTATTGTTGTTGCATCTTCTCTTTCAGGTTTTAATGACCTCCCAAGTAAAGTCTTGTGCATTAGCAGGAATAATGCCAGCTCTTGCATGGGGACAGAAGAAGGGAATGTTCTGAAATCTAATCCCAGGAGCTTTTCACGTTTTCATGTCCATACCCATAGGCTGGAAGTAAAAAGTTCAATCGAGCCAAACTATTGAATGTGGGCTACCTAGAGGCCCTCAAAGAAGAAAATTGGGACTGCTTTATATTCCATGACGTGGACCTGGTACCTGAGAATGACTTTAACCTTTATACCTGTGAGGATCAGCCCAAGCATCTGGTGGTTGGCCGGAACAGCACTGGGTACAGGTAAGGCACTGTGGGTGGTCTACTTGGGTCGAGAGAAGCTTGCCCTTGTGTGGACTGTTGTGGCCTGAGTGTCTCAGGAAAATGACACAGAAGAGCAACGGTCCATGACATATTACTTATGGTTCAAAATGGGAATTAGAGACTGTAATAAGGAAAAAAACATTCCACAACAACCTTGGCAGAGGATCACAAAGACAAACAAGAAAGAGCAGTCAAGAGGATGTGACCCAAGCATTGCATGTGGTGGCCACCTTCACCCTGCAGTGCCTGCCTGAGGGAAGTAGCAAACTCTCCACGCTGAGTAGAACCCAAGTCGCCTATTTCCTGATCCCTGACCTCCCCGTCCAGGAGGCATTAAGATGGTGCCTCTTAGGCTAACTTTTAGGCTTCTTTTGTGAGTGACTCTTTCCAGAGTTCTGGGGAAGGGTGGGGAAGGGCAGATCCACTGCTTGGGTGGGGAAGGGCAGATCCACTGCTCAGGAACCAGGAGATCCAGGACAGTTCCTGTTTCTCAAAGCCACGGTGGTAGTGCCAGGTACCGTCAGCTGCCTCCTTCCCTACACTGAGGAGAGATACAGATGCTTTCCAACCTTATTTCACACCAGCTCTTATTCTCACACTGCCAAGAGGAAGTCGAGAGCAAGAAAGTTTCCCTACAAATAAAACTCTTATTGGCTTATGTGTGTGCATGCTTACTTGTCAGTTTTCCCCCAATCCTGCCACTCACAGGTACTGGCATCCATGATGCTTCCTGTGCTAGGGGCCACAAGGTCAATTTTAATGACACAGACCTACCCTCAGCTCCCTCCTGAGTGCTGGTGCTAGGAGACAGGCAGTAGAGTTCCATTAGTTTTGCATTTCTGCAAATACAACTGTAAGCACTTGGATGGAGGAGAGAGGACCGTGAAACTATAACATAATATAGGAGAGTCAACCAGGGTATACCATGGGTGAGTCGGAACTTGAAACTGAATCACAGATACTTTACTTGGTCTTGGCTTCCACATTGCCCTTCCAATGGAGGTCTCTCACTTGGTTATTGAATAGAATTCCTGAGTCTCATTAACAGTAGGTGACTTTTGCCTTGGGAACTAACACTAAACCATTTTAGTGTAAGCTGTGGGATGGAAATAAACACCAAGAATAAGCCTTGATGGGTCAAAGCATCCAGGCAAAGGGCTAAAGCTGTTTTCAGGGAGGTATCACATTAATCTTGTGGAATCGACAGGTGCTTCCAAGAAGAGTTCTAAACATGCACAAGATCATGGTCCAGTGTTGTAGGAAATGCACAGTAGTTCCTTGGTCTTCTAGAACAGATGTCTTGAAGGAGAGGCAAGTAATGTAGCTGGACAGAGGCCAGATCATGTAGGCTCTGTTTAGTCTGATAAGGAGTTTCAATTTCCTATGGAAGGGGAGAGGGAGCTGTAGATATGTGGTCACAGCTGCAGAATGGCAGGAGGAAGCTCAGTGCAGCTGGTATTGATATGTTAGGGGAGAAAGTGGGCAGGAAGTAGCTGAGGGCACAGAGGCTGCATGCCTAAGTTAGGGCAGAGTGTGGGGACGGAAAGCAGGGAGAGAACCATGGGATTCTTCTCTTGGGGGAACTTAATCTTAGAGATTTTTTTTTTCTTTCTTTTTTTTTGAGTTCTTTTTAAAGATTTATTTATTTATTTGAAAGGCAGAGTTACAGAGAGGCAGAGGCAGAGGCAGAGGCAGAGAGAGAGAGAGAGAGAGAGAAAGTCTTCCCTCTGCTGGTTCACTTCCCAAATGGCTGCAACAGGTGATGCTGTGCCAATCTGAAGCCAGGAGCCAGGAGCTTCTTCTGGTTCTCCCACGTGGGTGCAGGGGCCCAAAGACTTGGGCCATCTTCTACTGCTTTCCCAGGCCATAGCAGAGAGCTGGATCAGAAGTGGAGTAGCCAGAACTCAAACCTGTGCTCATATGGGATGCTGGCACTGCAGGCAGTGGCTTTACCTGCTATGCCACAGTGCCAGCCCTGAGTTCTTTTTTTAAAAAAAACATTTTATTCTTGCACATTTTTTAAACATTTTAAAGATCTGCTTTTTTTTTTTTTTTTTTTTTTTTTAAGTTGGAGTTACAGAAAGGGAGGGAGAGGGAGGGGGAGAAAGAGAGAGAAAGAGAGAATCTTCCATCTACTGGTTTATTCCTCCAATGGTTAAAATGCCCAGGATTGGGCCAGGTGGAAGCCAGGAACCTAGAACTGCATCCACTCTCTCATGTGGGTGACAAGGACTCAAACACTTGGTCACCTTCCACTGCTTTCCCAGGCAAATTAGCAGGGACCTGGATTGGAAGCAGAGCAACCAGGACTTGAAATGTGCTCTGATATGGGATGCTGGCATTTCAGGTGGCAGCTTAACCTGTTGCACTACATCTCTGGTCCCTTGACTTAATTCTGCATTGAAGAAAGCAGCATATCATAACTGAACTTTGGCTCTTTTTTCCCTCCAGAGATCTTTTATTTAAGGAATACAAACTTCATACATTTCATAAGTACAACTTTAGGAACACAGTGATTCTTCCCACTGTGCCTGCCCTCCCACCCATATTCCCACCCCTCTTCCTCCTCCTTCTCCTAGTCCCATTCTTATTTTTTACTAAGATCTATTTTCAATTAACTTTATGCACATATAGTTAACTCTATACTAAGTAAAGCATTCAACACAATTAGTATAAAAAAAAAAAAAACAAACTGTTCCTCAACAGTCAAGACAAAGGCTGTTCAAAGTCATTGCATCTCAAAGTGTCAACTTCACTTCTATAGATTACCTTTTAGTTGCTATATTATTTATCACAGATCAGGGAGAACATATGATATTTATTTTTTGGGGACTGGCTTATTTCACTAAGTATGATATTTTCCAGCTTCATCCATTTTGTTGTAAACTACGGGATTTTGTGGTTGTATTTTTTTTTTTTTTTTTTTTACCGCTCTGTAGTATTCCATGGAGTACCTATTCTATAATTTCTTTATCCAGTCTTCAGTTCGTGGCCATTTGCGTTGATTCCATATTTTCGCTATTGTGAACTGAGCTGCAATAAACATAGGAGTATATATAAACATATATGAAAGATAACTCTTTCATATATTGATTTCATTTCCTTTGGATAAATTCCCAGGAACAAGAGGGCTGAGTCATATGATAGGTCTATATTCAGATTTCTGAGGTATCTCCATGCTGTATTCCATAGCGACTTTACCAGTTTACATTCCCACCAACAATGGATTAGGTACCTTTTTCCCAACATCTTCCCTTGCTTTTGTTGTTTATTGATTTCTATATGAAAGCCATTCTAATGGGGGGTTAGGTGAAATCTCATTGTGGATTTGTTTTGCATTTTCCTGATGGCTAGTGATCCAGAGCATTTTTTCATGTGTCTGTTGGCCATTTGGATTTCCTCTTTTGAAAAATGCCTGTTTAAGTCCTTTGCCCATTTCTTAACTGAGTTGTTTGTTTTGTTGTTGAGATTCTTGATTTCCTTATATATTCTGGTTATTAATCTTTTATCGGTTATATAGTTTGCAAATATTTTTTCCCATTCTGTCAGTTGCCTCTTCACTTTGCTGAGTATTTCTTTTGCTGTGCATAAGCTTCTCAATTTGATATAACCCCATTTGTCAATTTTGGCTTTGATTGCCTGTGCCTCTGAGGCCTATTCCAAGAACTCCTTGCCTGTGCCAATGTTCTATAATAATTTGATGGTATCAGGTTATAGATTTAGGTCTTTAATCCATTTTGAGTGGATTTTTGTGTAAGGTATAAGGTAGGGGTCTTGTTTTGTACTTCTGCATATGGAGATCCAGTTTTCCCAGCACCATTTGTTGAAGAGTCTGTCCTTGATTGATTTTTTTAGCTCCTTTGTCAAAGATTAGTAGGTTGTGGATGTGTGGGTTGATTTCTGGTGTTTCTATTCTGTTCCATTGGTGTATCCACCTGATTTTGTACCAGTACCACAGGCTGTTTTGATTATCAATGCCCTGTAGTATGTCTTGAAATCTGGTGTTGTGATGCTTCTGGCTTTGATTTTGTTGTATAAGATTGCCTTAGCTATTTGGGTTCTCCTGTGTTTCCATATGAATTTCAGCATCATTTCTTTCTATATCTGAGAAGAATGCCCTTGGTCTTTTGATTGCTATCACATTGAATCTGTAAATTGCTTTCTATAGTATGGACATTTTGATGATGTTGATTCTTACAATCCATGAACATGGAAGGTTTTTCCATTTTTTTGTGTCTTCTTCTCTTTCTTTCTTTAATGTTTTGTAATTCTCATCGTAGAGATCTTTGACATCCTTGGTTAAATTTATTCCAAGGTATTGATTTTTTTGTAACTATTGTGAATGGGATTGATTTTAGAAGCTCTTTCTCAGCCATAGCATTATCTGCATATACAAAGGCTATTGATTTTTCTATGTTGATTTTATATCTTGCTATATTTCCAAACTCTTGAGTGAGTTCCAATAGTCTCTTAGTGGAGTCTTCTGAGTCCCTTGTATATAGAATCATGTCATCTGCAAATAGGGATAGTTTGACTTCCTCTTTTCCAATATGTATCCCATTGATTTCTTTTTCTTGCCTAATGGCTTGGCTAAAACTTCCAGGACCATATTGAATAGCAGTGTTGAGAGTGGGCATCCTTTTCTGGTTCTGGATCTCAGTAGGATTGCTTCCAAATACTCCCTATTCAATAGGACACTGACTGTGGGTTTGTCATAAATTTCTTTGTGTTGAGGAATGTTCCTTCTATACCCAATTTGCTTAAAGTTTTCATCATGAAAGATGCTTTCTCTGCATCTGTTGAGATAATGACACAGTTTTGTTCTTCAGTTTGTTAATGTGATGCATCACATTGATTGATTTGCAAAGGTTGAACCATCCCTGCATATCAGGGATAAATCCTACTTGGTCTTGGTGGATGATCTTTCTGTTGTTGGATTTGATTGGCTAGTATTTTATGAGGATTTTTGTGTTTATGTTCATCAGGGAAATTGATCCTTGGCTTTTTCAGAAGCATATCCCCAGTTATTGTGTAAAATAAATAAGAGATCACAGACTATACAGAAGGCTTGTACTTCTGTCTCTTAGACTTGCCATAGATGCTAACCTTAAACTTCTAATTACCTAGTCTGTTTCTGAATAATCACAGAGAATTGTTTTTTTAGGGATTCTTGATTTTATCTTTGTGTTAAATTGGGCCATAGGCATTCCTGCCAGGAACTGATGTTGACTTTTGCATTCACAGCCATGCCTTTATCAGATGCTCTCCACTCACTCTAAGAACTGGCCATGTGTGAATCTTGCTATTTAACTTATCGTAGCTGGCCACACATTTCTTTTATAACTAGATTTTCAGAAAACCTTGTCTCCCTTGAATAACTGACAGGTTTTCTTAACGTAATTGAAGGTAATTATATGTATCTCCCTTTTGATCTAGATTCAAGAAACTGAGCCAAATCTTTTAGAAACTGAAAAGAATGTTATTTGGAGATTATTTTCTATTGTGGTTTAATTTGCTCCAGTCCTGGTTTGTCATTGGTGTTGTTCTGTTCTAGTGGGTGTATCACCTTTTGTGGCCAGGAAAAGATCTGCATAAATAATGTGAGTGTGGCCATCAGCTTTCTCCTGGGCTTCTTACCTTTGCTGCTCTGGGCAAACTCCCTGTGGGGGTCCACAGGTTCCTTTGCAAGTGGCTGAGTGTGTGGCCCTGCTGATGACTGTGTGTCACTACATCTTTCCCCTCACACAATACATGCAACTTCCCTCTCAGAACAGCCCTGTGAAAGTTGGAGTTTGTGTCGGAAATGTTTCCACTGGACACACAGATGGAGGAAAGAAGTGAGAGTTACTTGTGCCAGGTATCTCAGACTCTGTTGAAGCCATAGATAAATCTATTGGTTGGTGAGAAGCCTCTGGATCAAGGTGTGACAGATTTAACTACCAGGAATGACTCGGCACCTGCCTACTTTGCACAAATGGTCTTTTGCTATTTTATGACTACACATTCCCCACCCTTGGGCCTTATGGTCCTTTAAAATCACAAAGCAGTTCCAGGGCCATTTGCATGTTATGGTTTTCCAGATAACAAGAAAAACCCAAAGCAAAGATCAATGAACACAGAGACAGTTGTCATCCAGCAGGCACTGGGAAGCCTGCACTTGGCTCCAGCTAACCTGGTCTCCAGGTGGCCCTCACACAGCCTGCCTTTTTTTCCCTCTGCTTTTCCTCATGGAATCTGGCAGCCAGGAGATCCCGTTTACTGCCTGGCGGAGCCCCTTGAGGCCTGCTGCATCCTGATGTAGCGGCATCGTGTCCATCCGAACCCTGATGACACCCGCTTTGCTTGCTGGATGATGAGGCCTTTGCGGGCAGGGCATGTAAGGGCCTGGTGATGTGGAGCCACTGTCTCGAACATGGTGGGTGGGGGTGGGGCCAGGTCACCACCAAGCCATGGTGCTGATTCCTTCATGGGGACTGCTTGTTGGTGCTCAGCAGTGGTTCTCCTCCCAGGGACCTAGTGAGGATCCTCAGGGAACTGACACCCCCTCCCCAAACAGAGGGCCGCTGGTAGATGTCTTGGTCAGGAAAAGCCACCTTCTGAGCACTTTATTTCCTTGTATTGCTCTAGGTTGCAAAATATATCATTTCCCAGAATTTCAGCTTGGAGTTACATAGGTAAATCAAGTCTGTTATGGGCTATATAGGGTTCCATTTCTTAGAAGGCAAGTATCTACATTTTCATTGGTCTTGCCCTTTGGTTTGTCTTCCTGTCTGGAAAAGCACACATATTTAATTGATCCTTCCGGGAACACTTCAAACTGAAGCAGTTGGACATCCTCCAGATTTTCATGTCTGCATTTAGCCACATCCAAGTGACTAAACTACCTTCGTTTGCATTTCTGAATTGTTCCAGTGTTGTATTCGGGACTACAGTTGTTTCTCGGGTTGGCTCATGTCAGCTGATACACACATACGAGTTCTGGGTGATGGGACAGGGCTCCCTGACTGATGTTTCCAGATTTCTCCCCTGGTTTTTCCCTTTTTTCCTTTCACTTGTTGGTTTTCTCCTCAGTTCCACAGAGCCTAACCCCACTGCTCCCCGCTGTGAGTGCGTCTCTTCTCTCCCAGTTCTCTTCTCTCGCACTACCTTTGGGTGATTTCTTCTGCTCCTGTGCCTTCATGTACCACTGCTTGACAGCTTATTTCCAAAGTATATCTGTAGCTCTTGTGGGCTTGGAGCCTGTGTCTCTTTGCCTACTATTTCAAATTCAGCTTATCTAAAATGTAATTCATTATCATGCTCTTAAAACTAAATTATTGTCAGTACACCCTACATTCTTTTTTTTTTTTTTTTTTTTACAGGCAGAGTGGACAGTGAGAGAGAGAGAGACAGAGAGAAAGGTCTTCCTTTTGCCGTTGGTTCACCCTCCAATGGCCGCCGCGGCCGGCGCACCGCGCTGATCCGATGGCAGGAGCCAGGAGCCAGGTGCTTTTCCTGGTCTCCCATGGGGTGCAGAGCCCAAGCACCTGGGCCATCCTCCACTGCACTCCCTGGCCACAGCAGAGAGCTGGCCTGGAAGAGGGGCAACCGGGACAGAATCCGGCGCCCCAACCGGGACTAGAACCCGGTGTGCCGGCGCTGCTAGGCGGAGGATTAGCCTAGTGAGCCGCGGCGCCGGCCTACACCCTACATTCTTGAAAGGCACTTTCATCTCCCTACCTAACCAAGTCATAAATCAGGGGTGTTGGGGTGTGTTGGGTTCTTCAGGAAACAGACTCTGAGATGAAGATTTCCATGCATGGAGAGGAGATTTGCATACAGAGTGTGTACAGGAACTGTCTGTTGATCTCGGCTCTTACCCTGTAAAGGAAAAAGTGAAAGTACAAAACATATTTATTATGACCTCATTTTTGCTGAACCTGGCTACAGCCTCAGAATCCTTCTTAACCCATTGCCCTTGGTAGCCATTATCATTTATGGGATCGGCCCATTTATGGGATCGGCCCACAAGATAAGTCTGTCATCCAGGTCTGATGTTGCTTGTATATTTATAGGTGCTTCTTCATATTGCTACACTCAGCCATTAATGGTAACAGGAGGGTGATACCTTGCTTGTGGGTGCAGATGTGAGCATTTGTCTAAATAGCAGAAGGAAGGCAAGACGGGGTAGGCCAGGAGCATTGGGAGGGCATGTGGAGCAGGAGTGGATGGGTGTTCCCAGAATGCTAGCCTTGGAAATGGAGGCCTGTGCAGTGTGTGGAGAACAGAAAGGCCTGGTACTAACGATCTTATCTTTTCTGCCCTCTCTTTTGCTCCAGGTTACGTTACAGTGGATATTTTGGGGGTGTTACTGCCCTAAGCAGAGAGCAGTTTTTCAAGGTGAATGGATTCTCTAACAACTACTGGGGATGGGGAGGCGAAGACGATGACCTCAGACTCAGGTGAACAACAGAGATAGGTCCCCTTCACGGGGCTCTGCTATCAGTAGCTTATGTATAATTTCTGTAGATTCCAATCCAGCAGCTCACGGGGATGCATTGGACGGGGTGGAGGGTGGGCAAGGTGGCCTAAGTTGCTCTTTGCCAGTGGCGTGGGTGTCGGGCCCAGAAGTGGTGGCAGTGGCCTTTGAGGATTTGTCACTGGAGATTACTGAGACAAGGGAGGTCGTATCACTGATTGCAAAACTGCCCTTGGGAGAAGTGCCTAGTAGGAACCTGTGGATTCTCCCAGGCCCCAGGGGATACTGACATTGTTTGTGCTTGGGGATAGGTGGTGCCTGCAGTCTCTGAGGAGCTGTTTTCTCCTCCTTTTGCATTGGCCAGCCTGTGCCACGCCCTGCAGGAGCAGAGGCTGCCCCAGTCCCAGGCTGATACTGGGCTGTTGGCATTACTTCCAGGTTCCCTTCTTCCATTCTCTGCTCCCGAGGGCTCAAAGAGAATAGAAGGATGCTTCACAAAAGTTCTGGAAAAGTGGAATTAAAAGAGAAGTTTGTTTTGGTACCAAAAATTTCTGAAATCCATGCAGCCAAGGGACCTTCAAAAAATTCATGGAAAATGAGTATTATGAAAAAATGATGCATGGATTTTAGCGCTGTAGTGTAGTGGTGGACAGCCACTCTTCATGGTCCAGTCCTTGGCAGCCATAGTTTATGAACTGGACAGGGAGAGTGCCTGCTGGATTCCAGGGCAAGAGAGGCAAGGCAAGGATTGAAGGTAGACAATGCCCATCTTCTTCTCCAAATCCATTTCATTGCCCACCACGATTAGATACCCTCACTATTGTTTTTCTTGCTGCCCCTTAGTTTCAAGGTAAAGGGGAGCCCCAGATTTTACTTTCAATTAAAAGAGAGCGTCTTGGCCTTCAGAATGGTTCCCAGTTAATGCCATGGCTAAGCTAAAATTATTTGAGCATAAAAGTTGGTAGAGATTTATTTACTGAATTTTTATTTACTCAACTGTACAGCAGACACCATCTCTCTTTGCCCCCTTCACATAATACATTCTGGTCTACTGTGCCTGTTCCATGCAAGTTACTCCTCTGAGTCTTTGGAACAATTCCGTGTCACCATTGCCATTTTACATATATATGCAGAAACTGAGACCAGCCTAGTGAACTCACTTGTCAAGGTTGTAAATAACAGTTTAAATTTGAACCTAGGTTTATGGCTTTAATGCTGTGACCTTCAGGCGTCATTCCTTCAGTAAAAGAAGCCATATGTTAGGGATCCTGAGAGAATTGATACTCCTATTCTTTAGGATGTATTAAAATAAGCACTTTATCAGTGTTATTTGAAAATGACTAACTAACTATACATTGACCTATTTCCTTTGTGCCCCGGTAATAAATGTTAAATGTGATTCTTTTATGTGCTTACTAGGTGAAGTTTCTCATTATAAAAAAATTTGAAATTTTAGAAATTTTTCTTTTTTCGCTAATATCCAGATGATCAGGCTCTGTGTGTGTGGGTGTGTAAACTTTTGCTGTTGATCCTTTGTAAAGCCTTGTGGTAGGTGAGTGGGAAATAAATCGCTGCTGTTTTGCTAGGGTTGAGCTCCATAGAATGAAAATCTTGCGGCCAAAGCCTGAAGTGGGTAAATACACAATGATCTTCCACACTAGAGACAGAGGCAACGAGGTGAATATAGAACGGTAAGTCCTAGATGCACGCGCCTGGCCAGCCCCCCTCCTGCCTGGAAGGGCTGCTGAGTTCCGTCACATCAGTCAGTCCATTTTGTTGAATGCTTTTTATTAAGGACATTTTCAAGCAGACACCAAAGGAGAGAGAATGGGGCATGGAGCCCTGACTTCAGCGGTTATCATGGTCTCCCTCCTTTCTCTCACTTTTTTCTTCTCTGCCTAGGATTATTTATAAACCAAGCACATATGTCATGGAATGCCACTCCTGATTATTTCATGAGTGTTGGGCTTGTGTTTAAAGCAGTTGGTTGGTTCAGTATTTAGGCAAAGTCTGCCTTGCATTTGGGTGATCCCTTTCATTCTCAGGTTCTCTTGCCCCTTCTTTTCTTTGTTTTCCTCACAAGTCATTTGGTGAACACATCAAGTCATTTGTCCAGTAGAATTTCTTACATTATGGATGTTGCCAGTTGCATACCAGTATTTTTTTTAAGGATTTATTTATTTGAAAGGCAGAGTTAGAGAGAGACACACACACACACATACACACACACACACACACAGAGAGAGAGAGAGAGAAAGAGATTGTCCCATCTGCTGGTTCTCTCCCTAAGTGGCTTCAATGAGGCAGGGCTAGGCTGAAGCCAGGAGCCAGGAGCTTCTTCTGGTTTCCTGTGTGGGTGCAGGGGCCCAAGTGCTTGGCCTGTTCTCCACTGTTTTCCCAGGCACATTAGCAGGGAGCTGGAACAGAAGTGGAGCATCCGAGACTCGAACTAGCACCCATATGAGATGCCAATACCACAGGTGGATGCTTTACCCACTATGCCACAGTGCTAGTCCCACATACTAGTGTTATAATTTTTTTTTTACTTAAGAGGCAGGTAGACACAGACACACCCACATTGTGAGGAGGCTGACAAAGAGAGACCCATCATCCATTGGTTCACTCTCCAAATACTGGGAGATCCAGGAACTAAATCCAGGTTTCCACATGGGTGCCAGGGACCCAAGTACTTGAACCGTCACTGCTGTTTCCCAGGGTGTTGTATTAGCAGAAAGCTGGAATCAGGATCTGAGCTGGGCTGCAATTTGATACAGGCATCCCGAACAGTGCTGCTGCCGCCGCTGCTGCCGCCTTTTTTTTTTTTTTTTTTTTTTTTAAGATTTATTTATTATTTATTTGAAAGTCAGAGTTACAGAGAGACAGAGACACAGGGAGAGAAATCTTCCATCCACTGGTTTACTTCCCAAGTAGCCTTAATGGCCAGGGCTGGGCCAGGCCAAAGCCAGGAGCTTCATCTGGGTCTTCCCACATGAGTGGCAGGGGCCTAAGAGCTTGGGCCATCTTCTGCTGCTTTTCCCAGGCCATTAGCAGGGAGCTGGATAGGAAGTAGAGCAGCCAGGACTCAATCTGGGCCCATATAGGATGCTGCCAGTTCCCCCAGACAGTGTCCCCACTGCTGCACCAAACATTTGCCCATGATGGTATAACTTAATATGTTCCTTTGATCTCTGTATTCTTTCGTAAACTGGGGATTAGATTTCTCTAAATTTCTGGAGGCTTGAACAGATTCCAGATACTGTTTTTGGGCAAGAGTACTTTGTTAGTGGTATTGTATAGCTTGGGCTAGTATATTATTGTATAGTTTTTCTTCTCTTATATTGGTAGGAGGACATAATGTCTGGTTGCATCTTTTTTGTGATGTCTAGGCTGATCTGTGGGCTCAGGCATTGTCATATCCACTCATTGTGAAATTATTGTTATTTTTTTAAAAAAAGATTTGTTTATTTGAAAGGCAGAGTTAGAGCAATGGTGGGTGGGGGGAGAGACAGAGAAATCTTCTATCTGCTGGTTCACTCCCCAAATGACTGCAACAGCTGGGGCTTGGGCCAGGCTAAAGCCAGGAGCCAGGAACTAGGAGCTGCTTCTGGGTCTCCCCACCCCTGGTGGAGGGGCCCAAGCACTTGGCCCATCGTCCGCTGCTTTCCCAGATGTGTTAGCAGAGAGCTGGATTGGAAGTGGAACAGCTGGTACTCGAACCAGGGCTCATATGGGATGCTGGTACTGCAGGCAGCAGCTTAAACCACTGTGCCACAGTACCAGCCCCATTGTGAAATTCTGAATATTTTACCTATGGTTTTTATCAGCTATCAAGGCTTCTTGTCTAAATTTATTATTTAATTAGGTTTGCAAAATTGTAATCTTCTAATTCTATCATTCCTTCATTTAATAAACATTTTTATTGAGATGGACTGGCCCTTGTCGTCTGTTTGAGTACCTTGAAGTATAGTTTATAGAGGAAAAGCAGGATAAAAGGACAGAATCAAGCGTTGATTTACTTCAGAGAAATAAGTTGCTGTTTCCTACCATCCTTCAGAAGTAGTTAATATTATTATTGTATAGAGATTTATTTATTTATTTGAAAGGCAGAGCTGCAGGGGCAGAGAGAGAGAGAGAGAGGTCTTCCATCCGCTGGTTCCTTTCCCAAATGGCTGCAATGGCCAGAGCCATGCTGATCCAAAGCCAGAAACCAGGAGCTTCCTCCAGGTCTCCCACATGGGTGCTGGGGCCCAAGAACTTGGGCCATCTTCCACTGCTTTCCCAGGCCACAGCAGAAAGCTGGAGCAGCCAGGTCTCAAACCAGTGCCCATATGGGATGTCCAAACCACAGGCAGTGGCTCCACCCGCTACACCACAGTGCCGGCCCCATTAATATTATTTTTGACACCCGAATTGCCTCATCTTTGGTCATTGGGATCTTCTCCACACTGGCTTCTGAATTCTTTTTACGCAATGCTAGACAACTTTTTTTGAATTATACAGAGAGATAGAGATGAGCAGAGATCTCCTATCTACTGATTATTCCCCGAATGCCTGGAGCTGGGAATTCAGGGTATCCCATGTGGGTAGCAGAGACCTCACTGCCTCAGCCAGTGTCTGCTGCCTCACAGGATACCCAGTAGCAGGAAGCTGGAATTGGGAGCAGAACTGGGGCTGAACCAAGGCATGCTGATATGGGAGGCAGGCGTTCCAACCAGCAGCTTAACCAGGTTGCCAGATGCCTGCCCTGCTCCCCAGAGCCTTCTGTGGAGCCTGAGAAGTGAATATGTGGTTATCATTGGTGTCTGTTACTTTTGATGGGGAAAGCAAACTTTTTGACAGTAGAAAACCTAATAGGTAAAATAATTTACAAAAATACTTTGACCATCTTTTGGGGAAAGGCAAACAGCAGTGGAAGACATACGTTGAATTCTTGCCTTGTCATTCACATTTGTTCTTTTTATCTTTAGGATGAAGCTCTTACACCAGGTGGCACGAGTCTGGAAGACAGATGGGTTGACTAGTTGTACTTATAAGTTACTTTCTGTGAAGCACAATCCTTTGTATATCAATATCACAGTGGATTTCTGGTCTGGTGCATGACCCTGGATCTTTTGGTGATGTTTGGAAGAACTGATTATTTGATTGCAATAATTTTGGCCTAGAGACTTCACCTTAAGTAGCAGTACACATTAAGAATTTATTGCAGCCAATTATTGGGCTGAATTTTTCCTTTTTGTATTTTCTTAGCAGAAATCCTGGGGACACAGAATGTTAAACAGTTGTTAACAAGACAGCTGTCTCAACTGTTTCGATCATGAGGGGCAACTATTGTAATACAGGTACTTAAAGGACTAAATGTATAAAGCTGACTCAAAGGATATGAAGGCTGCTTGAGAACTCTGGTTGAAAGAAATTTATTTAAATCTGAAGTGATTTATTAAGGCATAAAAGGCCACCAGAAATAAGACTGCTGGAGGCCCCAGAGAGCCGACATAGAAAGGTACGAAGATGTAGTTCCGTTAATGATTTATCCTGCGTGGTCATCTGTGAAGCAGTGAGTCCAGGTGAGAAGAAGGCCACAGGAAAGAGGATGACAGACGAAGACTCAGGATGCAGCGAGCTGGAACAGAGGTGCAGGAAGACAGGATGGCAGACGAAGAGGCAGCAGCGGCTGTGCCGGCTGTTGCCACCGACCCACCTGCCCAGTTATGCCTTCCAGGAACAGCCCAGCAGACACATTGTCTACTCATTTTTAAAGCATTTTTGTAAAATGATTTTGTACATCTAGGATATGAATGAGCAGTTTGCAAATGACATTAACTAATAATACATCTATAAAGTACCTCTGTAGAAAAATGTGAAAAAGCTTTGGGTGCTCAATCTTGCCTTTGCTGTTATGTGAGGCCTGCAGATGTATTCATTTCAGGATCTGTGATTCTAAACAGCTTAAAAACAGAGCAGATGAAACAACCCTCCACTCCCTCCCTCTTTCATCCTGCTTCCCTCGCCTCTTGTTTTGAGCAAGCCCCTTGGATGACCAGCCGCAGTGCTATGGGAGGCACCTTTGTGTCTCATCCCCTCTCCCGGTTTTTGTTCTCTTAGTCCTCTTGTGCCTTGTCTTTTCCTGTAATCAAGAATGGGAGTAGGAGGTCTGACCTTGGGGGCACACCTGTTGGTTATGGGAGGGGCAGGGGTGGAGCTGGCCCGTTTGGGAAGCCTTAGATTTTGAAGGACAGGGACATGAGTGGTGGCAGTGGTTTGGGAGGGGTGTAGAATCAAGGTAACAGGAACTGTCCCTATGACTGGGTTAGAATAGCAATAAGAATACTTTGTTTGCCTATGTGAGTGAATGGACACATAAATAATCTAGATATGGGTGTTCTTAAGCCAGTATTATGCAGCTGTGCTCCGGGAAGCACATCCATCATCATCATATGACATCTTAACTGTTAAACTTTAACATCAATACATGCCAGTCAATAAGTGTAAAAAATACTGAATTCTTCCCAAGCAGGGAGGGGAAATAGAAGGGTTTGGAGCTCTCAAGAAAGTCAGAAGGAGTCACCACTCAAATGGGCAAGGAGAATTAGAAAGGAAGATACATGTCATGAACACAGTGGATTCATTCTGAGAGGAGGAGTGCGGTGGAGGCAAGAGGCGTGGAGTCACCACACAGACCCTGGCAGTCCGGTGAAAGTGGGCCAGAGGCAAGCAGCCCGCAGACTTGTTTATTTCAATTGGTACAGCAGCTTATATAGCCGAGGCAGCCAATCTGGTCAAGGGGAGGTTTATGCCCTAACCAATCACAGCCTGTTGCCAGGCAGGCTCTGTTGCCAAGTGGTTTCTCAGGTGGTTTCCCAGGGGGCTTCCAAAGCCATTCCTGAGTAACTTGACACTCGCTTGCCAGTGGCCATCTTGGCGTGGCCTTCTCATTCTACCACAGAGCTTTAGAGAGGAAGATACGTATCCTGAACACAACCTAGGGTAGTCTGGTTTACTTTTAACTCAATGCAATGAGTAAAAAATTATATTGTCTTTATTTACCAAGGAGATCCTCATGGCTTTCAAGTGTGTTGCCCAAAGATTTTCGTTCCTGGGAGATTTGCTAATGGAGCTGTAGTGAATTGAATGAGCCTTCCCCTTCCCCTCCCCTCGGTTTCTGCAAAACCTTTCTCTAGGGTTCTGTCTCAGTTTTCCTAATTATGAATGTATGAACAGACTGCAGTTTGGAGGCTGTGGGTCCCTTGTCATGGTTGGGGAAGTAATGGAACACACTGGCATGTGCAGGGAACTTGAGGACCCATATTTGACAACTCAGTGGAAACAATATAGCCAGTACCGTGTGGGCACTCCCTGCATTTTTTCCTACTATTAGCAAGGCATCTGCATTAAAAAAAATTGGAAGCCATTGACTCTCTGCCTTTACTGCTCTTCACATATTTCTATCAAAATAGTGTATGAGTCATTTCAAGGACCTCTTGTGGAACTTCTTCAAGCTGAAGATAGTTTTTTGCTTTGTTTTACAAAGTGTGTTTTTTTTTTCTGTATTTATTTTGAAAGGCACAGAGTGAGTGTGAGACGGTGTTCCCAACTACATGTTCACTCCCCAAATGCCCGCAAAGACCAGGACTGAGCCGTGCCAAAGCTGGGAGCTGGGAACTGAATCCAGGTCTTTCATGTGGGTGGCAAGAACCCAATTACTTGAGCCATTACCTGCTGTCTTCCAGGTTGCGTGTTAGTAGGAAGCTGAACACAAGAACTGGACCTTGGGGGCTGGTGCTGTGGCATAGTAGGCCAAGCCTCTGCCTGTGGCACTGGCAGCCCATATAGGTACCAGTTCAAGTCCCAGTTGCTCCTCTTCCAATCCAATTCTCTGCTGTGGCCTGGGAAAGCAGTGGGAGATGGCCCAATTGCTTGGGTCCCTGCACCCACCTAGGAGACCCAGAATAAGCTCCTGGCTTCTGGCTTCAGATTGGCCCAGCTCCAGCCATTGTGGCCATTTGGGGGAGTCAGTCAGTGGGTGGAAGTCCTTTCTGTCTGTCTCTGTAAGTCTACCTCTCTAAAATCTTAAGAACTGGAGCTGGGTATTGAATCTAGGTACTCTGGCATGAGAAGTGGGCATCTTATTTGGTATCTTAACACCTAAGGCCTAGGAGGATGATTTTTTTAAAAAAAGATTACTTGAAAGGTAGAGTTACAGAGAGAGGGAGGGAGAGCCAGAAACAGAGAATCTTCCATCTGCTTGTTCATTCCACAAATGGCTGCAACACCCAGGACTGGACCAGGCTGAAGCCAGGAAACTGAAATGCCCATCCAAGTCTCCCATGTGGGCGGCAGAGGCCCAAGGATTTGGGCCATCTTCTGCTTTCCCAGGTGCATTTAGCAGGGAGCTGGCTTGGAAGTGGAGCAGCTGGGACTTGAACTGGAACTCATATGGGATGCCGGCATCACAGGTGGTGGCTTAACCGGCTGTACCACAGTGCCAGCCCCAGGAGACCTTTAGGCGACCCTTGTGCCACTTGACCTGCATTGGGAGCTCAGGCACAGTGACTGGGTGGGCACTGCCCACTTGCTGATTGCTACCACTCTCCCTTTCATGTCACAGCCGGGCTGGGGAGTTCGCTTCAGAGGAGCCAGAGTCCCCCACCCCACCCCAGTTCCTTCCCTGGGTGTTTCTGAACAGTCATTTGCCATCAAGAGGCCAAGAGTTTTGGATACTGTGGAGAGGATTATGCCTACTGTGAACTGGTCAGGATTATATGGGTGCGGACTATTTGGCCGTCACAGATCCCTGTCCCAGAGTGTGCTCTTGTGAAGGTTTTATTGATTTTTTTCTCACCGGCCCTTCGTTTTTATAGTGCTTTAGAGTAGGTTTGTGGTGTTTGCACACACACTTCATTGCTGCTGCAGATGAGGAGTGGGGGTCCAGAAATCACACGGCTTGAAAATGGCAGAGTCGGGGTCAAGCTCAGGTCTTCCACCTTCAAGACCATCACCACCGTGTGGCCCGCACTGGGCTGCTCTCATAGAATACATTCTCCTGCTACCAAGTAGGAGTTTTACAGGACAGATATCAACTGATAGCTATTGTTTGATGGCCAGTAAATTTGTACCAATAAATTCAGTGATCAAGCTCATTGCAAGAAATCGCAGCAACACGGTATCAGTTGGTGTGCTCCTGGGGATGAAGGGCCGTGCTGAGAGCTTCAGACCAGATGTATGATGTTACTTTCTGTTAGGTGTCTCCTACAGTCTTAGCTGTTCTGATGCACGCTTTAGATTTCTTACTGAGTCCTCGCTGACCTGTGCTGATGAGGTGATAGGCTGTCTTCCTGAAGGACCCTCCTAGAAGCTGAGTGACTTGTCACAGTCATGCAGAGCTGGGATTTGGAGGTAAGCATTTGACTCCAAGCATTGTCTTTGTAGTGACTTTGTGGTACCAGATAAATGAATAAGCTAATGAATAGAGGAAATGTGGATGGGCAGAGTTATTTGCAAAATGTCAAGGCCTTTCAAGCACAAAACCCCTGGAATGCATCGGCAGGTAAATAAATTGGGTTACGTGCTCATCAAAGGATACGGACTGCAGTCAAGAGGAATCAGTTCTGGAGATCCATTGTGGGAAAAAAGGGGAATTGTACCCTTTTCAGAGAGCAAGAACCCCCGGTGGAGAACCGTGAAGTGGCTCCATGGAAGGAAGTCACTAATAGAACCTAATATAGCAATTGGGCTTTGGTTGGGCCCTTTGGGGAGGGTCTAAAAAAGCTGGGTTTGATCTGTTTTGGATGGTGTCGGAAGGTGGGGACCTGTCTTTGTGTAGCTCAGTAGAATTTCTAGGGAGGAGACTAGCAGAGTAAATGTGTGTAACTGGTAAGACAGCTGTTGCTTGTCTCAGCCGAGAAAGGAGGTGTTTGTATTTTGCAGGTGGCACAGTGACCTTGTTTTCGTGTGAAACTAAGGATGAAGTGACCTTGCTTTGCCTCATTTTACTGTGGCCTCACAGTGACCTCAGCTGTGGTTGGGTTTCTGTGTAACAAGAGAAGAGCAGAGGCTAGTCCTGATGCCAGGCCACCTTGTGGACGTCAGGGCTGTGCTGGTTCCCCTCCTCTGGGAGCTGGTGGTAGAGACCACTAGAAAAAGTAGTGCCTATCTGCACCATTTCTCTTTAGACCCAGGATGTGACTGTCCCCTGAAGACTTGCATATGGGGGTAGAGAGTGTGTGCTGGAGAGGGGGTGACTGGAGAAGGTTGGAGCAGTGTTTCTCAGCAATCCTCCTCCTCTCCAGGATGTTTTCAGATCTCTGCATTGGATGGGGCCAGGTGAACCTTATTATAAAAACATCACAGGCAAAATCAACCCGATAGCCTACAGCCAGCCTCCTGTGGCTTGCTTTGATTTAGTCTAGCTGACAGGAGCTGAGAAGAATCTGAGTGAGGTGAGACAAGGAAGAGAACCCCGAGGAAATAACTACATGCGGAAGAACAAAGAAATTGTTTTCAGTTTATAGAAATGCAAAAGCGGCCCAGCTCCCAATTCTCCAAGCATAGCCCCTTTAGCTGACCAGATGGTTGGGTAAGAGGGTGAGGGTGACGGGAGATTGCACTTTCAAGTCACATGACCATCATTTTCTTAATGGGAAGCCACAAAGTATTGGCTTTATTGCTTGAAAGAGAAGCAGTTCCTGTTTGTTTAGCTGATCTGTGGCGGGGAGGGAGGGGGAGGGGAAAGTGACTGGGCTGATGAGTAGGAGCCGCGGAGGCTCCCCAATGCTGCCTGCCAGGGCCCTGAGCGGGCATCTGCGAGGGACGTGGCCATCCCAGAGCGCGGGACGATCCATCGGGGGCACGTTTCTGGGTTAGGTGGGAATTGTTCTTTGCCCGCCGAACCAGCAGGCTGACTGTTGAAGGGGGAGGTTTCACAAGGCGGCCTTGGCTGGGCCCGCGGTCAAGCCCAGCAAACTGCCAGCTCCTCAGGCCACTCCTTCCCCCTGTCCGTCCCTTCTTCGGGTGTGGAGGGCGCCGGGCGAGGGCGTTCCCCAGCAGTGGCTTGCAGCGCCCCGGGTTACAGGAGCCCTGCTGCCAGTCGCGGAGCCAGCAGGCAGAAGGGAGTGGAAGCAGGAAGCAGGCACTGGGCGGAACAGAAGCTGCGCTGAGATTAAATGAAGACCTCTGTAGCGCGGAGCGCAGAAGTCCTGAGAGTGGTCTTTCTGCAGGGGAATCCGCAGGTGTCTCTTTTTGTCCCAGCTGAAAGGCGTGTCCTTTCCAAGTGCTGGGGTCTGGCCATAGAGGGTGCCTATGTCCAGGGCATGATTTGGTTGTGGGAGGACTGAGCCCGTCTCCATCCAGAGTGGGATGTGCACCTGCTGCTGGCTGAGACTGGGGCTCCAGGTAGGAAGCTCCGTAGAGGTGGGGCGGGGGACAGTGGTTAGCTGAATGCCCTTTCTCATCCTAGTTACAGTGGAGGTGTGTGAAGGGAGGGCTCTTTCCTATTCCAGTTGCTGCCCTGGATTCCACCACTAGAGGCCAATTCCAGTGATCAGGAAAACACCTGAGAGACTGAGGGATGGGGACTGGTTATCACTCACTCCACCATATGAATGAATTTCTCCAAAGGCTTTCCTTTGCCCTAGCTGAGATCCACTCACAGGGGAAAGGGAATTCTGTAGAGAGCATTTTGGTGCATGAAGGCCCGGGAGGGAAGGCAGGACAGGGTTTAGGGCAGGAATTCTCAGCCAGCGGCGAGCACAAGGAGACCTTGAGAATGGTGGAAGCAAAAGGCACCCACAGTGTAGAGAGGGAGACGAAACCTTTGCCCACAGTAACCTCCTGCAGAAGACCACAGAGAACGTCAGCCAAATGCAGGTGCACTGTATCTTGTTACCTGAGATACCGTTGTCCTGGAGAGAGAGACAGGAAGTCAGGGGAGGAGTCAACCTTTGGCTCTCTGCCCAGAATCAGGCTCCTGCCCCAGGTTTACCACCAGGTGCACCTGAGAAGCGTGCCCTCCACTCTCCCCTTACCTATCCCTAGCCCCAGCGCTCAGCCTGACTCAGGAACCCAGCAGGGGTGTGCAGTGGTTGGGAATGGGATTCCGAGAGACAGGTCCATTTTCTTAGTAAGAGCTGCAGCTTGGCAGTTGGAGTTGGAGTTGGTGATGCTTCCATGGCTTCCAAGTTCAGAAGAAAGAAGATCAGAAGTGCATTTGCTCCATTACCACTTCCCAGGTTAAGTCTAGGAGGAGCAAGGGTAAAAGGCAACATAGAAGCCCAAAGGTTTCACTGTAGAGCAGGGACGGGGGCTTCACACCCTGTGTGCACAGTTCCTCCGCTCAGTCCCACGAATGAGGCTCTCCTATTGGAAAACCCACTTTGGTAGACTTGTACATGGCCAATTATGATGCTGGTAAAAATGAAAGGAAGCGGTCATATTTTAGAGCCTTCTTTATTTATAAGATCGGACCCAAAAATGTTGTGTTGTAAGAACTTCCTTCAGGGCTACAAATGGAAACAGAAATATTTTGACAGAAACAACGATTCCCATAAACCACCCTTTCTAATAGCCAGCTTGCTTCTATCCTGTTTGAAAGGAGCTGTGAGTTGGGACATTCAGAGCGAAGTCTGAGTAAATATATAACAGGAATCTTCTTTGTCTCCACAGTCTGCATTTGGAGAACTGAGATTATTACACGCATATCACTCTGCCAGCTATGGGAGGAAATTTGAACCATTGTTAGCTCAAGGTGGGGGATTGTTCTAGAGAATAAAAGAATGCAAAGGTGACATCAAGAGACATGACCAGGTCTCTAAAGGCAGCAGCCTCTGTAGAACAAGAGACGAAAGATACACTGCAGCCGTCATTGCTTTACTTATCACACCTGTCAGTGCTGAGATCAAGGGAAGTCCTGGAAGGTTTATTTTAGAAACCAGTGAGAAATACAGGAAAATTTGCTATCCAAATATATTCCTGGCTTATCATGATGACGCAGATGCCTTTGGATGTCTTTATATCTCCAAAATAAACTGGGATGGGAGGAGTTATTATCTACTTTACCCGTTCTGTCTATAAAAATGTTGCAGAATTCGGCCGGCGCCGCGGCTCACTAGGCTAATCCTCCGCCTAGCGGCGCCGGCACACCGGGTTCTAGTCCCGGTTGGGGCGCCGGATTCTGTCCCGGTTGCCCCTCTTCCAGGCCAGCTCTCTGCTGTGGCCCGGGAGTGCAGTGGAGGATGGCCCAGGTGCTTGGGCCCTGCACCCCATGGGAGACCAGGAAAAGCACCTGGCTCCTGGCTCCTGCCATCGGATCAGCGCGGTGCGCCGGCCGCAGCGCACTGGCCGCGGCGGCCATTGGAGGGTGAACCAACGGCAAAGGAAGACCTTTCTCTCTGTCTCTCTCTCTCACTGTCCACTCTGCCTGTCAAAAAATAAAAAAAAATAATAAAAATAAAAAAAAATAAAAAAAAAGTTGCAGAATTCTAGACCAGGGTGAAGAACATGAGTTAGGAGAATTTCAGGAGACTGAGAGCCTAAGGAGGTGCATACCATCTGCCTGGGAAAGTTGAGGGAGTCCTGCTCAGGTTACTGTGCAGCCCAAATGAGGAATGTTAGGTCAGGGGAGGTTCCAGCACCAAATCCAGCGTCAGTAGGGTGAGAGGTATGGTGGGTAACACTTGGGCTCAATATTCAATTCTGCTCCAGTAGAACATGGTACCCAGGAGGACCCAAAACTAGAATGAAAAAAAAAAGAATTGTTTTAGAAATATCTCATATTTGGGGGAAAACGGGGTGAGATTCATATATGCCCGGGTGGCATAAGAGTAGTCCTGCCTGAAGCAACATCACAAGGCCAGATGTGACCATGAGTCACCCTGCCCTGAAGCATCACTCATAACCTTCCCCTCAGAGCCAGCTTCCCTGCTCTCCGGTTTCTGGCCCCAGTTCTCTCTGTCTCTCCCTCCACACTGCCCTTCCTGCCTTGTAGGGTTGCTCCTCTCACTTCTGTGCTAAACCAGTTCCCTGGGGGAGTTCTTTCTTCTTCCCAACAAGGCTCATTATCCCCCTGCATAGTTCATAGGATTTCCAGTTAGTTACCTGTCTGCGGTAAGAGCTTCCTGCTTTCTAGAATTGGACCTCTCCTGCCAGGAGACCTCCCCTTTCTCCTAAAACACTTGTGACCCAGAATGGCTGCCCCCAAAGAATGCCACAGAACCCAAGATAAAAGAACATGGAAAAAAATCATCAATGTGGTTTTAGATTTCATATTGTAGCTGATCTTTAAGAAACTATCATTTGTGAAATTAAGTATACTATCAATACAAAAATCTGAAGACACAAGTATCTTCAGATAAGTCTATTAAAGCACTCTTGATTTTTATCAACTCCTTGTCTAAATGAAGGGTGTGTTCTCTCAAACTAGAGAATGTATTACAACAAATTGAATGGAGGATTAAGTAGGAGAATCTAGCTGTTTTCTACTAAGACAAATATTGAAGAGATTTGCAAAAGTAGAAAACAATGCCAATTTTCTCACTATTTTTTTTGTTTTGTAAGATAGTTTTTCCATAAAATATACTTTACATGAACATATAATTGACTTTTTATTTCAAAAATGAATTAATAAATATTTAAAAGTTCTAAGTTAATTTCCAGTGGGAACTATCAATAGATACAGGCCACATAGACAGAGGCTTTTTGGAGTCCTCAATACTTTTCAGAGTGTGAAGTGGTTCTTGAAAAAGAAGTTTGGGACTGTTCCTATAATGTACTGGTTCTTAACTTTGATAGCAAATAGAGTAGCACAGAAAGAAAACTGCCTGAGCTCGGCCCCCAGATTGCCTGAATTTAGGATCTCAGAGGCTGGTGTCCAGGCATTTTTTCTTTTCTTTTTTTTTTTTTTTTTAAAGCTCCTTTTGGAGGTTTTCGTGTACAGCCAGAGCTGAGAACCATCACTCTAAAGTCCTGCTACATGTGCATCGGATAAAGTAGGTGGTAGGAAATCCTGAGACTGGTAGAGGTAGCTCTTTGGAAGGAGCTGAGCCAGAAAAGTGTTGGGCAGATTCCATCAAGACAGGTGTCAGGGCCGGCATTGTGGCATAGTGGGTTAAGTCTTTGCCTGCAACACTGGCATCCCATATGAGCACCGGTTTGAGTCCTGCTTGCTCTACTTCTAATCCAGCACCCTGCTGATGGCCTGGGAAAAGTGGAAGAGGATGGCCCATGTGCTGGGGCCTTTGCACCCAAGTGGGAGACCTGGAAGAAGATCCTGACTTCAGGATGGCTCAGCTCAGGCTGCTGGGGGCTCTTTGAGGGAGTGAACCAGTGCATACAAGGTCTTTCTCTGTCTCTCCCTCCCTCTGTGTAACTCTGCCTTTCAAATAAATAAAAAATTAAAAGATTTTTTAAAGACAGCAGAGGTCTTTGGTAGCTAGTGGTAATGAATTAATGAGATCTGGAGGCTGGGAGGAGCAGGAGGGAGTTCATTAAGAGGGCTGGGCAGGGGAAAGAGTTCTCCAGCTGCCGGTGAGCTCCCATCAGCCGCAGGATCTGCATAGGTAGGCACACCCTTTCCCTGGCGGGGGAGGCTCCCACCTCACTGCTCACAGGAATTCACTGTCCTTGCTCTGGTGGCCGAAGTTTCCTGACCAGCCTTCGGGTCAGGGGTCTTTTCTAGACTCTGGTGCGGTTGCCGTAACCAGTGGTAATCTCGATGTCTCTCCTTATTATCATCCTCTGAGAAATGAAACACGTGCTGAGGAATACTCACCGTCCAGCAGAGAATAGCAAATCCAAACCAGGCAACTCCCCAGGCGTGTCGGTTCATCGGTCCAGAGATCAGCTCATAGCAGCCCTGGAGAAGGGGTGATCCCACATTGTTGTGAGGCGACCAAGAGGAAAAGGGGAAGAGAACACTGGGAAAGCCGATTCCTGTTTGAATCAATGCCTTCCAAAGTCCTGCTTTACAAATCGGCTGTTTGCACATCCTGTGGACAGTCAGCTACGGCCGTGCTTTGCTGAGTATGAATAATGCTGTCGAACTTGCATTCTCTCTCATGTTTACCTGTGCTCTATCACTCAACCACGCTAGCAAAAGTGCTATTATTTTAGCAAGATATTGTTTTCCATAGTTAATAAGTGGATAATTCTTAATAAAATTTGAAATTGCTTTCCTTCTCAAGCCTTTTATTGGTAGTTTGAGGGCAGAGTTACTTTTTGTTTCTTTTTGAACAGAAACAATCCTGATCTATGAAAACCAAAGGTCTTCAGTTGCCATTTTTTATAATCACTTAAGGAAACCCTATGTCATGCTCCCCGAATTCTTATTTGACAATGTATTTCAACATAATGTTAATGAACCCTAGTGAGATCTTGAGGGGCCATGGTGTGCGAGTGAAAGAGCAATTGACTTTATTCGCTGAGTCATTCATGCGTGCATGTCATAATGCGTAAGTATTTGTATGTGCACACTGCTCACTAGGCAGAGCCCTGGAGTGCAGCACGCGAACCAGGCTCCAGCTGCCCTATGAATGAGCTCAGCCTTGACGTGAATCACAGGTGATGCCCAGGGAATGGAATAACCCCGGGCTGAT
This sequence comes from Oryctolagus cuniculus, assembly GCF_964237555.1. Taxonomy (NCBI): domain Eukaryota; kingdom Metazoa; phylum Chordata; class Mammalia; order Lagomorpha; family Leporidae; genus Oryctolagus; species Oryctolagus cuniculus. The sequence goes on along the minus strand of NC_091435.1, from coordinate 75,704,627 downwards.
TCCATGCACCACTGAGTCCAGAGGCAAACAGCCTAGAAAAGCTGATCTTGGGGCTTGGGCTCCACCCAGTGGCTCCAGATGACCATTTGAGGTTCTGCTTTTTATGACCGCCCCAGTCCCTTGTTCATCCATGCAGATGCCCCACTTTTGCTGGATTTCACCCCCTTCCCTCTTCTCCATTTACATTACAGCCACCTCCATTCACCTAGATGGCTCAGAGGAAAAATATGGGAATTATCCTTACTCAACTCGTTTTCTGTTATGTAGTATCCAACACATAAGCAACTCCTAGCAATAGCCCGCTAACTGCTCCTCCTCCCTGCACCTTGAAGCCTGAGTCCACTCACAAAATCTAGATTCATCTTTGTTTTTACACAATCTTCCCTTATTCTGGCCTTGTCATGCTCGCCTCTTTGATATTACTCCAAAAAAGCTAAGACTGCTTCATCTTCAGGACCATTGCACCTGCTGCTTCCTTTGTTTACAGCCCTTTTCCCAATTTTCCAGTGCCTCATTGCCTCACTGAATTCAGAACTCCGCAAATGTCAACTCAACAAAACCTTTCCCGACAACTACCCTTTCCTGAAAATACCCCTTCCTGCATCACACCCTATATACCCACCCTGCTCTATCTATGATCATGTATTTGTAACTACCTGAATTCTACCATGTGATGGTAACACGTCTCCTGTAGTAGAATGCAAGCTCCATGAGGGCAGGGATTTTGTCTTGTTCCTTGTTGAATCTCTAGAATCCAGAACTAGTGTCTGGCATGTGGTAGACACTTAGCAATTACTTAAAGAATGAATAGAACTTGATAGTAAGTAATGATTATAATAACATCATTTGCAACACACTTAATGGTTTACAAAATGTTGGTTTATTAACTACTAACTTGATCCTTATGACTACCTGGGAGGTGGTCATTTATATAATAATAATACATAAGAGCCTGTGTATGCCAGGTACCTGGTGCTGGGCTCATCATTTGGCTGGGACAAGACACAAGTGGGGTCTTGTTTTCATGGAACTCATATAGATAAAAGCCTTGTTTTTCTTTTTTTTACTTTAACTCCCTCTAATTTTGTGCCTTTTCATCTTAGTGGTGCTTTTCTTGATCTTCCATAGTTTTAAAATAATCTTCTTGAAACGTAATGGTCAGAATTTGCATATAGAATTTCTGAGGCAGATGGATCAGTGTAGAACACATATTTGTATCTGAATTGCTATGTGAAATTCTAGTTGATTTATACTTTTTTTTTAACCACATATATGACTTCCCTAATTTTGCTAATTGCAAAGGTTTTGGCACCAAATCTGTGCATTGTTGATCTTGAAAAGCTACAACATGGAGGGGGGAAAGAAAGGCATTTCTTTGTTCATTTACAAACAGTCATTCAGTGCCTGTTTGTGCCAGGCATTATGCTAAGGATTTTTTGAAAGATTTTATTTATTTATTTGACAGGTAGAGTTATAGAGAGAGACAGAGAGAGAGAGAGGCAGAGAGAGACAGAGAGAAAGGTTTTCCCTCCATTGGTTCACTTCTCAAATGGCTGCAATGGCCGGAGCTGCACAGATCTGAAGCCAGGAGCCAGGAGCCAGGAGCTTCTTCCAGGTCTCCCATGCAGCTGCAGTGGCCCAAGCACTTGGGCCATCCTCCACTGTTTTCCCAGACCACAGCAGAGAGCTGGACTGGAAGAGGAGAAACTGGGACGAGAACCAGCGCCCATATGGATACTGGCGCTGCAGGCAGAGGATTAACTAAGTGAGCCACGACACTGGCCCCTGTGCTAAGTATTAAAGCTATGCGATTAAATAATACATGACCCTTAAGGGAGGCTCACAGTGTGAGGAATGTGCATTTGGTCCAGTGGTGAAGATATCTGCATCCCATACCTGAGTGCTGGGTTCAATTCCTGACTCCAGCTCCTGACTCCAGTTTTCTGCCAGTGTAGACTCTGGGAAGCAGTGGCCATTGCTCAAATAGGATTTCTGTTACTGGAGTGAGAGACCTGGATTGCATTCCTGGCTTCTGCCCTTGGCCTGGCCCAGCAGCTGTCCACTCTCAGCCATTCTGGGATTTGAGGAGTGAACGAGTACAAGGGAACTCTCTGTCTCTCTGTCTCCCTTTCTATCTCTTTGTGTGTCCAAAAAGTAATAAATACAACTAAGAAAATAGATATGTAATAAGACATACTACAGCTCAAGGTGGTAGATGCAATCATAGAAGTAGACGCTGCTAAGGACTGGGACGGCACATTTGCTTTGTGGTAAAGGATTGTTAGTAGGACCTGTCAGTCAGGGAGAAGAGTGGTGTATGGGAGTCTGGGGCCCTAGGCTAGGGAGAATCACAAAGGGTTGATAAGGGACTGTGATGAGGGAGAGGAATGAATGAGAGAAGCATAGGGAATCAGCTACAGGGAAAGGAATTTCAGGACTCAGGAGTTTGGTGCCTGAGGGGGGCTGAGTGACGACAGTTTGTAGATAGTGGTAGGTAGTTTGCATGGAGGTGTTAGGGATAGACCAAGCCAAGGAACTCTCAGGGAAAGGGGTACAGTTTGTCAACATAGATCCCACGCCAGCAAGAGGAAAACAGTCCATCTTCTCCTCATCTGTGCTTTTAGGCTTGTCCTGGTGAATGTCACATGTGCTGGGGAAGCAAGTGTTTCCATGAAATAAACTGATTCTCTGAGGGAAAATGTCCTTTTCATCCCTTTCAAAGAGATGACATAGTTTGGACACAAGCACAGTCCAATTGAGATTCGTTCACACGAGCCAGTTCCCATGTTGGAATATTGAAAGCATTTTATTAATACTGAGAGTAATAGTTCTATTGCATACTATGATTATAAATAATACATTTAATTTGTATAGAAGTCTGATTATAACTGATTTTTTTTTAAATGCCCAGAACAATGTGGCCATAAGGCTGAATGAGGATTGCTTTGACACTTACTGCAAAATAATCTACCTTGCTTCCTTCTCATTTTCTGGATCATTTATGTGCAGTCTTAGTCTGGGTACCCTGCCAGATCTGGCACCAGGATCAGCAGTGTGGTGTCCTGCGTGCTGGACATGCAGTTTGTCATATTTACTCCCAAACTAAAGAGCCTGACATTTTCTAACTATTTAAAGAACCCTCCACAAGGGGGCAGCTCCCAAGGCAGTATAGAGCATGACAGTGCAATGTCAGTGGATGCTGACTCCAGGAATATGGGAGTCCCCATGAGAGCCTTTGAGAAGTCTTACCAAGCCTCATTGGCACGTAGGCTGTGCTCGGATGAGCATTTCTGTGTTTCAGTCAAATAGGGGACACACTGGCGCCATCTTTTCAGCATCCGTGGAATTAGCATCTGCACTTAGAACAGTGTCTGGCCTTTAGTAAGGACTCAGTGAATGCTTCGTGAACATTTTATCAGCCTCCTCTGCCTGAAAACAACTTCCTCAAAAAACAAACCATATGTGAACTTCCTAAATCTCCAGCAAAATACTCTGTTAAAAACACAGTCACACTCCGCTGGAAAAGGAATGTGAATGTGCAGTGACCTCGCTGGCCCTCAGAAATTGCCCCTACTTTGGAGCTGGCAAAGCATTCTGTGTGCATATCATCCCTTCCTATTTATACGATGCGAAAGCAGAGCAGATCTCCGTTTAAGGAAACCATTTCAATACAATTCTATACCAATTCTACACACTGTAAAATCACTTCATTAAAACAAAGTTGGGTTCTGCTATTGCAAATCTCCTGTTCTGTTTTATTAAAATGCAAACTTCCTCATAGCAGCTCTCAAAGGGCATTCACAGTTTATCTACAGAGAAGGGGGAAATGGTTAACATGAGGTTGGGGGAAAGGATGTAGCATTCTGTTCTGAGAGAGCGTTATCTACAGCTGACCATGCTTTCTCATAAAGAGCGGGAGAATGTTCCGGCAGGTCTCGGCAGGAGAGAGGACTCACCTGATTGTGGTAATAACCAGGCACTCCTAGTTTGCAAGCCTCCAGGTTGAGGGGTTCTTTAAGATTGGTCATGACACAGCACTGGCGAGGCCAGGGATAGTCGGCATCATTATTCTCAGCTCGGAAGGCAGACGTGTATTTCTGCCAGTCTGATGGGCCATTGACGCCACAGCAATTGTCCTGTCAGTGGATGAGAGACACACATTCCCTTTCATGAGCCTCGCTCAAGCCATCGATGTAGCAAGTGAACTTTTAAACAGAAAGAAGAAGGGGCCGGGCGCTGTGGTGCATCCCATATGGGCGCCAGTTCTAGTCCTGGCTGCTCCTCTTCTGATCCAGCTCTCTGCTGTGGCCTGGGAAAGCAGTAGAAGATGGCCCAAGTGCTTGGGCCCCTGCACTTGCATGGGAGACCCGGAGGAAGCTCCTGGTTGCTGGTTTCAGATCGGCGTAGCTCCAGCCATTGCGGCCATCTGGGAAGTGAACCAGCAGATGGAAGACCTTTCTCTCTGTCTCTGCTTCTCTCTGTAACTCTGGCTTTCAAATAAAATAAAAAAGTTTTTAAAAAGAAAGAAAAAAGAAATAGAGGGGCCAGTGTTAAACTGCTCCTTGCATTGCTGGCTGCTCTGCATCTATCCAGCTCCTGCTAATGCTCCCTGAAAAGTGGTAGAAAATGACCCAAGTGCTTGGGCCCCTGTCACACATGTGGGAGACCTGGATGGAGTTCTGGTCTTCTGGCTTTTACCTCACCCAGCCCTAGCTGTTGTCATATGGGTGTGAACCAAGGATATAAGATATCTCATTCTGCCTCTCAAATAAATGCATAATTTCTAAAAACATTTATTTATTTTAAAGGCAGAGTTACAGAGAGGCAGAGGCAGAGAGAGAGAGAGAGGTCTTCTATCCACTGGTTCACTCCCCAGATGGCTGCAGTGGCCAGAGCTGTGCCGATCCAAAGCCAGGAGCCAGGAGCTTCTATCCCGTCTCCCACGCAGGTGCAGGGGACCAAGGACTTGCGCCATCTCCCACTGTCCTCCCAGGCAATAGCAGAGAGCTAATTTGGAAGTGGAGCTGTCAGGATTTGAACAATGGGATGCCAGCCCTGCAGGCAGCAGCTTCACTCGCTATGACACAGCGCTGGCCCCTGAATAATTTTTTTTTTTAATAAAAGATTTATTTATTTACTTGAGAGGAAAGTTACAGATAGAGAGAGACAGAGAGAAAGGTCTTCTATCCTCTGGTTCACTCCCCAAATGGCTGCAACAGCTGAAGCTGGACTGATCTGAAGCCAGGAGCCAGGAGCTTCTTCTTGGTCTCCCAGGTGTATGCAGGGGCCCAAGTACTTGGGCCATCTTCCACTGCTGTCCCAGGTCACAGCAGGGAGCTGGAGTGGAAGAGGAGCTGCCTAGAATTGAATCAGCACTCATATGGGATACCGGTGCTGCAGGTGGAGCCTAAGCCCACCATGCCACAGCACTGGCCTCTGAATAAATTTTTTAAAAAACAAGAAGAAATGGAAATCATACTATATTTTACTTCTAACAAATGAGAGTTTCAGGGCTCAATAAATCAATTTAGAGTTTATAGAACATTTTTCATAGCTTTTACCATCTCATTAATGAACTCTGTAACCTGTGACATGTTATTTAAACTACCCGAGCCTCATTTTCTTTACTATAAAATTAGGATAAGTATACTTGTAGTGTCTGCCCCATAGAATTGTGATAATTAAGAGAGTTAACATATAATATGTTTAGTAAAGTTCCTGGATCACAGTAAACCTTTAATAAACAATTATTATTAATACAAATATCTTGAAGCAGCAATGCAAAAGAGGTATAATTATTCTAATATCACATGAGTAATTTGAGAATCAGGAAATTTATAAATTTACTGGTAAAGAAATTATGAGTAATTTTCTTGTTAGAGTGATTATGTTTTACTTCTAAAATGGCAAAGAAACTAGAAAAGCTAACCAAAACCTGGTGCCACACAGCCAAATCTCTTTATGTGAAAGGAAGTTTAATCACATGTGACTGATATCCTTACACTGTGAATAGGAATCCGGATAGAAGGTAAAACAATTAATATTACTTCCCTACCTTTTAGAAAGTAAATTCTATGAAAATATTTCAAGAGAGGAAGTTAAAACCATAGGCACCTCTTAGAATAAATGTAATAATTAAACATAATGATAAATCAATTATCCTGAAAGGATGTCCAGTTTCACCACTGTATTATGGAAACTATGCAGCCAGGAAAAATAATCATTCTGGTTTTTAAAAAAATTAATCATGAGAGAGAGAGAGAGAGAGAGAGAAAGAGATGAACTGTTCTTCTCCACTGGTTCACTCGTCAATGCCAGAGGAGCCAGGAACTCAATCCAGGTTTCCTGTGTTGGTGTCAGGGACCCAAATACTTGAGCCATCACCTGCTGCCTTCACAGAGTGTGCATTAGCAGAAAGCTTGAGACAGGAACAGAGAACCCGAGGCCTCTGATATGGGATGCAGGTATCCTGAATAATATCTTGGTTGCCACACTTAAACCCCTGTTCCCATTCTGTATTTTGACCTGAAAATTCTAGGCGAAAATGGTTATGCTTGAGCCAGGCTTATTTCCTATTAGATTTTAGGTAGAAATGGAGGAGAATTAAGGCTCCCCAAATGAGCTTTGAAGCACTCCAACATTCAGAGTTGTGAAAATCCAGTAAAGGAGATTGAGAGAGGTACCAGATGGACAATGTTGGTGACATGTCCAGTAAGGTGAGGACAGAACTTTGACCACAGGATTTGGCAGGATGGATTACTATAAGGCTCCTTTTAGTGGACTAGTAGGGTCAGAAGCCAACTGTAGTTGCATGGAGGCAGATGAGAAATGTGAAAATGGAGACAGCAACTGTAGATATCTCTCTCAAGGTTGACTGTGAAATAAAACAGAACAGTAGCAGAACAGAATAGTGGGTGAATATTGGGCAAGAGGGAGTTTTTTTGGAAAGACAGACAATTTAAGGTCTCCTTTTAGGATGCTTCATGTAAGCGGATGGGGCGGATCAGAACAGGGAAGATTGTTAGAGCAAAGGTGATAAAATGCAGGGTAGAAACAAAGAAGTTGAACAAAGAATACCCCAGAGAGAGACATAAAGTGCACAGATACAGATCAACGTAGATGGATATATTTGGTGGCAGAAAGATAAGATAGTTCTTGTCTGATTACTTCTATATTCTCCATAAAACATGAGCATCAGCTGAGAGTCTGGGTGATGGGGGGTGTTGGAGGTGTGAAGAGAGGGAAGAACATGCAAAATAGTTGCAAGCAAATTTTCTGCAAAAAATAGAGTAGAAAATATCTAGTGTGCTTTTGAATTGAAGCTAGTGTGACCATGTGACTTTGTCCAGCAATGCTAATCTCTTAGGGTATAGGTGAGGAATGGGCCAAAAATCATAATTCAATCCCAGTAGTGGTTGGTTAGGATTTAGACTCGTGAACAGAGACAGGGCAAGAAGTAAAGGTGACTGATACAGGAGTGATGGCCGGGCTGGAACCGACATATAAGTTAAGGAGGGGAGAGGGAACATGAAAAGGGTGATAGAAACTGAAAATGTGGTCAATTGGAGGCCTACTGGGGTGAAAATGATTGAAATAGGGATATTAGGGTAAAAGAAAAAATTATAGCAGAGAATGGGATTTTCTTAGATGGTACAGTTATTGGTGATGACTTGCTGTTTATAGCTGTGGAAGATGGTGGCTGAGGTAGAGTGGAGGATATGATGTTTGCAAGGGAGTAGGATATGGACTTGAGAAGCCACATGTTGGCTGAGACACCATATAGACGTTTAGTTCTCTAGATGGGATGACAGGAGTATGAGGGAAGAGGTGGATAGTGAATGAGACAGTAAAGTCTTTAATGAAATCTTTCAAGCTTGGATTGGGGAGGCTGATAAATAACATCAATAAGGAAGGTCATAGATGATGTAGATTGAGGACATTAACTTCAAATATTTGAAGGAGGAAGGAATGAAAGAAGGAAATAGCATGGTAGCCAAGAGGAACAGTGAGGATGCCTTGTCAAGGGGTAGGCCCTGTGCTATGTGGGGCAAGGGAGAAAAATGAGAGAGTATCTCCAACAGGGCACAGTCAGGATTTTGGTGAAATAAGGGGGTAAAGAGAGCTTAAAGAAGGAGTGGAGGCTATCAGGGAGTTGCTGATGAGACATTGTAAAAATTTGGTGCTGCACTAGGGGCTGGGAGCACACCATTGTGAGAGTTGGGTAGTGAGGGGTTATGAAGAGGATAACAATTTATGTACATAGGGCAATATAGGAGTGAGAATGGATATTCCTGAAGAGCTGGGTATCTGGTGGTATTTGAGGGAAACTTTTGTGGTTGCCAGTAGGAGAAAATTGAGCAATCAAATAAAATAATAGACCCTTTTTCTTAGCAGGGCAAGCTTAAGGGAGGTGTGAGAAGATAGCAACAAAGCAAAAACAGGTAGTAATTGCCACTTGAGTTCACAGTAGGGCAGAGAAGACAACATCTTTCTTTTATTGTAAGTGATACTTGAGTTCTAAGAGGCAGAAGGTGTGATTAGTCTAAATGTCATGACAGTTTTATTAGCCCTGTAATTGTAAGCTCATCAACATCATAGCTTGCAATACAATGCAGATGTAGGGGTCCCACTGAGTCATGAGCACAACACTCCTCCCTGCATCCCTACTTTCCCATTCCTATCCTCTTGCCTCCACCCTCCTCCTGACCCCATAAATAGGAGGATTCGATGACCTTGTCTGCAAGGAGTCCTTTCCTGAGAGAATTCCCCTGGAGGCTGCAGTCCTCACACACTGAGTTCACTCCTGCCCCACACCCTGCTTACTAGTTTAGATCACAGTGGGGTCCAACCTGGCTCACAGGCCTCACCTGGAGCATGAGCCTGTCCCAGGTCCTGGTGACTCCATTGTTTTTCCATTGGTCATCATTGGTTGGAGGGCTGTTGTTCTGGTATCTCTCCAGCATCTGCTTCAGGAAGAGGTTGGGTGTGAACTGCATGGGGAAAATGAAACACGAGGCAGGAGAGAAAGAGTGTGTGTTATAATCCCCACAGAGCTAAAAAAACTCCCTCAGCCAGTTGCTAGGGACACAAAACTTTCTCTCTCGGAGCAAAACTATACTTAGAGATACCAAGTATAGTCAGCTAAGGATGTTTCTGGTTGTCTGAAGTCCCCCATCTTGAAAGAAATCCCTGAGACAAATTGGACAAACATTGTATGGCAGCTTAGGCCAGGGAATCCGGGAAAAGAATGAAAGACACTGAATTGGAAAAAAGTGTTCGAGGTGGTGGAATACGGATCATGGCATTGGAAGGCCAGGGGCCATGGCAGAATGGTGAGGAGCTTGCTATTTCACTTGCCAACTGTACATCTTTTGACAAGTTACTTTATCTTTATGTCTCATTGTTTTCATCTGTAAAATGACAATAGTGATCATGTCTATGCCACAGATTTGTAAGGACTCAGTTGTGGGCAAGATGGCGGAATAGGAAGGGAGCACACTGATAGGGAAGAGACAGTTTAATAAAAGTGGAGATTCTGCAGGTTCAAGGAAGAGTAGGGGAAGAAACAGCAGAGGAAACTCTTCTGGAACTAGTGATTCACGGTGGACCTACGTGGAGGGCGTGGGAGCCTACGGCTCAGGACCCCAGCTGCGGAATCTACACACCAGTGCTGGAAAGGGAGGAGCCAGAGATCAGAAACTGACTGCCTTCAATTCTGCTCAGCTGTGTGGAATTACTTCCCTTCTGAATCAAAAATAAATAAATAAATAAATAAATAAATAAATAAAAGAGAGAGAGAGAGAGAGAGAGAGAGAGAGAGAGATTTACCATGCCTAACCTGGGTTTGTCACTTTTGGCACACCCTTAACCCTCAGGAACCAAACAGAGCTCTCTGGCCATACCCATCTCAAGCCTCTAAGGCTCTATCAAAAGCAGACAGTCCACTTAATACAGTCATAGTATAACAAGAAAAAACACCACAGTGAGGGAAGAAGAAACTAAAGAATATCTCCACAATGCCAAGAAACAAACGCAGAAACTGAGGAAACAAGAACAAAGAAGACATTATGATGCCCCCAAATGAACAAGACACCCCAAGCCAAGATTATGAAGATGATGAGATAGAAGAAATGCAAGATACGGATTTCAAAAAATTTATGATAAGAACATTTAGAAGTTTTCAAAAACAAATTCTTGAACTACAAAAATCCTTACTGGACAGGATAGAAAATCTCTCTTGTGAAAATGAAATCTTAAGGAGGAATCAAAATGAAATGCAGAAACTAGTAGAACATGAAATTGTGATAGTGAAGAGAAATCAAAATGAAATGAAGAATTCAATAGATCAAATGACAAACACATTAGAGAGCCTTAAAAACAGAATGGGTGAAGCAGAAGAGAGAATATTGGACTTAGAAGACAGAGCACAGGAAAATATACAGTCAAACCAAAGAAAAGAAGAGGAAATTAGAAATCTAAAAAATATTGTTGGGAATCTATAGGATACTATTAAAAAATCCAACATTCGAGTTCTAGGAGTTCCTGAAGGCATGGAGAGAGAGAAAGGATTAGAAGGCCTTTTTAGTGAGATACTAGCAGAGAACTTCCCGGGTTTGGAAAAGGACAGAGACATCCTAGTACAGGAAGCTCATAGAACCCCCAGTAAACATGACCAAAAGAGATCCTCACCACGACATGTTGTAATCAAACTCACCACAGTGAAACATAAAGAAAAGATTCTAAAATGTGCAAGAGAGAAACGTCAGATTACTCTCAGAGTATCTCCAATTAGACTCACAGCTGACTTCTCATCAGAAACCCTACAAGCTAGGAGGGAATGGCGAGACATAGCCCAGGTACTAAGAGGAAAAAAAAACTGCCAGCCCAGAATATTATATACTGCAAAGCTGTCATTTGTGAATGAAAGTTAAATAAAGACCTTTTATAGCAAACAGAAATTGAAAGAATTTGTTGCCACTTGTCCAGCCCTGCAAAAGATGCTTAAAAGATGTGCTACACACAAAAACAGAAACACGGTCATCAAATGAAAGAAGGCAAAGGAAGAAAATCTCACAGTAAAAGATCACACGAAGTTCAAAGCATATATTATGTGGGGAGCAACTCGGACTATACTGTTACTGGAATTAAGACTTATTCTATACATCTGCTCTCCCACAATATGGCGCTGGGAGAGGAGCAAACAGCTTCTACCCAGCTGCCTCTCACCAACTTCACAAGCTGCAGGACCTGCTCCTGATTGGAGGAGAGCAGCGTACTCGGCGTGTGGGTAGCAGAGTTGGGATTGGTGGAAGAGGACTATAAAGGAGGAGAGAGACAACATGCACCAGGAACATCTAAGGGGAACATCTGAAGGAACACCTGTGCAGCCCCCGAGAGAGCTGGCCGGCGGTGTGCCGCTCCCCCGCAGAAGTGGGGAAAGTGGCCAGGGGGAACCGCCCTTCCACGGAGGTGGAAGGGTCGGTAGCCAACTCGGGAAGAACCAGCAGCAAACCGGGGGAGGGCCGAGCAGACAAAAGAACAATGCAGGGTCCTGTGTCGTTCCTCCACGAAGAGGGGGAGTGACATAATGGTGCCGTGACTCAGATATGAAGCCTAGGCAGGGCTTAGTGTCATTCCTCCATGAAGACGGGGAGCGACAATATTAGAAAATATCTTTGGGAAAATGGCAGAGCAAAGTTACTACTTATCAATAGTCACATTGAATGTTAATGGCTTCAACTCTCCAGTTAAAAGAAGACATAGAAAACCTAAACAGACCCATAACTGAGACAGAAATTGAAACAGTAATAAAGGCCCTCCCAACAAAGAAAAGCCCAGGACCAGATGGATTCACTGCTGAATTCTACCAGACATTTAAAGAAGAACTAACTCCAATTCTTCTCAAACTATTCAGAACAATCAAAAAAGAGGGAATCCTCCCAAATTCTTTCTATGAAGCCAGCATCACCTTAATCCCTAAGCCGGAGAAAGATGCAGCATTGAAAGAAAATTACAGACCAATATCCCTGATGAACACAGAAGAGTCAAAGGGATCACATAAACAAGACTAGTGTCTGCTAATACTAACTGATAGAATTAAAAAGGAGAGAACCATCCAACATGGGAAGCGGGATACACAGCAGACTCATAGAATGGCAGATATCCTAAACAGCACTGTGGCCTCAGAATCAGCCCTTAAGGCATTCAGATCTGGCTGAAGAGCCCATAAGAGTATTTTAGGCATGGAAAGCCAAGACACTCTGGGAAAAAAAAAAAAAAAAGGCCCAGTAGAAAATTGAAGTTGGCGAACTCAAAAGGCTTCCATAGCCTTGGAAACTCATGACAAGAGCCTAGGGAGATTACTGACGCCATAAACAAGAGTGTCAATTTGTTAAGTCAAGAACAGGAGTCACTGTGCACTTACTCCTCATGTAGGATCTCTGTCCTTAATGTGTTGTTCGATGTGAATTAATGCTATAACTAGTACTCAAACAGTATTTTACACTTTATGTTCTGTGTGGATGCAAACTATTGAAATATTTACTTAATATATACTAAATTGATCTTCTGTATATAAAGAGAATTGAAAATGAATCTTGATGCAAATGGAATGGGAGAAGGAGTGGGAGATGGGAGGGTTGCAGGTGGGAGGGAAGTTATGGGGGGTGGAGAAGCCTTTGTAATCCATAAGCTGTACTTTGGAAATTTATATTTACTAAATAAAAGTTAAGAAAAATATTAAATAAAGTGCACATTTGTGTACCTGGCACATAGTAAGGGCTTGATACATATCAGCTACAATATTACTGTACTAAGTAGGATTATTTTAAAAAAATTTATTTACTGGCTTGAAAGGCAGAGTGATGAGGACACAGAGAGAGAGCTTCCATCTTCTGGTTCAGTCCCCGAACATTGAGGCAACAGTTGGGAGGGGCTAGACAAGGCTGAAGCCAGGAGCATCCAGGTACGTTTCTGGTGCAGCTTGCAGGGACTCAAGTACTTGAGCCATCACCTACTGCCTCCCCGGGGATTTGCAGGAAGTTAGCAGGAAGAAGCAGAGCGGGACCTCAAACCCAGCACACTGACACAGGCTGCCACCATCCCAAGTGGCATCTTAACTGCTGTGACAAACGCCCGCCCTGCAAATGATGATTCTATTGTCACTTGAGCTCTGTGCTTTATGAGATTGTACTCACAAAGTCTCGTTGTGTTGCAGCTGTGATACAAGATGCCACTTCAAAGCCGTACACTATAAACATCAGAATGAAATACTGGAAGGGAAACAAATGAGAGAAAAGGATTACATTTGCTCCCAAAGACAGACTTTGCCAAATGATTGTTGTGGTTTTTCAGCACATTCCTCTGAATAAAATCATCCAATCATTTACATAGATATTCAACAAACCCTCATTGACCAACTGCCTGGAATGGGGCTGGGTGGGGAGAAAAGCTTGATGCAAGTTAGCTCAATTCTCACCTATTTGTCACAGAATGAATGGCCAATGAACACAGAGCTTTCCCAGACCAATATCCTGAATTTCTATTTTAACTGAGAAAGACAAATACAAGAGAAAGAACTGATGTGTGTGTGTGTGTGTGTGTGTGTACAAGCACCTGTACATTCAGTGGCTGGTAAGAGTCTGAGTGTCTCACACACAATGGAGCTTCATAAATACCCTTTCCTTGGGAGAATTTTTTCAATGGTTTGTTGAAAATTTAGAATCACAGAGGTCAGAAAGAGATGACCCAAAGCCTTTTTAACAGTCGGTGTCCCTCCTAACAAGCATCCGCTCTTTTTAGAGAGAAGTAGGTAGTTTCCCACACACTTGCTGGCATTCTCATGTCACCTTTCTCCCCTCACTGACAGGCTCAGGTGAATGAGACAGAGCAGGGGTGTCGCTGTTGTGTGTGCCCATGACGACTCCACAGGTCACAGACTCTTTGGGCTTGAAAGGATCTGAACTGCAAATGACTTCTGAATCTGGGATGGGAGTGGTTGGCGAATTTTGTCTTTGCCTTCCTCAGCCTGGTAACTGAGCTTTCCAGTCCTTGTATCCTTGGGAAGGGGCACTGTGCTCCATGCCAGTGGGGGAGGGCAGGGAAAATCTTCTCTGGGTCTGGGCATGGGAGATTCTCTGAGCACGACCGTCTGCTGCCCTCAGCACCTGGCTCAAAACAAAGTTCTGGCTGCAAGTCACCAGTGGGAGGCTCTCAGAGGCAAAGATCCTTTTCTCCTGTCTTAGCTGCTGCCTTGCTCTCTGTCAAGAGCTTTGGGGTTCCTCCTACAGAGACTCCGAACCTCTTAGCAACACTACAGGGAGGCGGGCCAGAGGGTCAGGCATTTCTCCTTTCGTCCCTTGAATGGGAGGGAGAGCTGCTCCTTTGGCTGTGTGAGCCACACACATGACTGGCCCAAAGTGAGGCTGGGACACAAGCGTGGGTTGTCACTGGGGACACCTGCCTCTCTTCTTCTCCCTCTCCCCTTTTTCCCCCAACGTTCCTTTCCCCACCTTCTCAAAGTGGATCCTTTTGCCTTCCAACTACTCATACTGAGGAATCACAGAATGTAAATGTTCTGCATTTGTGGAGTACAAGGATGATGGTTAACTCAAAGGGAAAGTAAACCAACAACACTCTCAGTGGCTGGACTTGTTCTTTAAGGTGGAACTCAGGCCCTGCAGCATTTGGGGAGGGAACTTATTTCAGGGACTGGGAGTCTATGCGCGTGCAGGGATGTTTGACACAATGTGAGAATTACTGCCTTGAGCACGGGGGGCAGGGGGTAGATGTCAAGGCCAAACCCAGCTTTCTCAGCCATGCCTGCATCTGCAAAGGCAGGACATGATCCTGCTGGCTGTGGTTTGGGGCAGAAGCCTTTCTGGGGTGCACAGAGTCAGATGCAGGCTGCACATATGCTCTGCAGCAGTGCTTATTGAAGTTTCTAGGGGCCCTGAAAAACAGAGTGAATGAAAATGTGAGAATGCAGAGCCTGTACAAAACCATTATCCTTGGGCTGAAAAACATCTTCAAAAACTTTCATGCTTTCTCTTAAAAATTCACACATTCATACACATTTTTTATTTTATGTTCTATCAATACATGATTAATACCAAAAATAGTCATTTAAATTACTTGTTATCAAGAAATCTAATAATCAAGTTCTCACTGTGTTTCCCTAACTATACCTGTTGGAGGCATGCAGATACCAGCTGGAGAAGCACAGATCTGGGGAGTATTCAGCAGCATCACCCCCAAGTGTCTCCCCTTTGGCTTCTCCGTACATGAGTTGTCTGGATTTGTAATAGTGGAGGGACTCTTCACTGCAGGGAGAATCTTACCTAACATCTGACATTCTGCTTCCTCCTGCCCCACTGAAAACCTAACCTTCTTCTCAGTAAAGCAGAAATAATCCATCAAACTTGCTCCAAGGAAACCCCTGTAGAGACTTTCAAGGTCTTACCGCCAGAAGGATTTTCCTGTTGGACTTCACGATGCCCACAATGCCTAGAACAGACAGGCAGAAGAGGCAGATGCCAACAAACATGCCAATCCAGGCAGCCCCATAGATGTCGTCATTGTTGGTGGCTTCAAGCAGTGGGTAGAGGCTGTGTTGGTCGGATACAAAGAAGATGCACTCTGCAGTCAGGGCGATGCCACACATCTGGGAGCAGACAGGGTTCTGTCAAGCTGGTAGCCAATAGTGCAACATTGGGAAAGGGACAGAGAGGTGGGGTGGGAAGAGAACTCCCTCCCTTGCATAGGTTTGATGCAACTCTAGGATATTAAGCAACTACTTTCATTGGCGAATTGCTTGCATACCTTCTTCCATACGTTACTGTCTTATTGCTATTTGGGGAAAGACCCAGATCATTTCACACCATCCGTTAAGTCTCTGGGGCATGAAACATTCAGACGCAATGCCTACTTCCATGAAGATACTTCTCTCCCTGCCTTCCCTAACCCTCCAAATTCCTGGATTATGATATTTAAGGAGTTCTTGGTCCTATTTACCAAGGAGAGCTTGAAGAAACCTTGGTGGTTATCTTTTCCCAAACCCCTCCTTTGTAGATGAGGAATCTTAGTCTTGAAAGATGATGATTTGTCCAGTCACCCAGAGCATCAGAGGCAGAGCTGGGCCAACGGTTGATCTTTTGACTCCCAGGCAAGGGTTCTCCAACCTCACTCCACCATGCCCAGATAACTTGGCTTCTGAGCTATTCTCACAGCCTGCTTCTGGTTACATAAAAGAAGTAAACATCTGCCCCATAGGAATTCAAACCAAGGAGAAAGAGGAGAGAAATACTATAGTGCATGCATGGTGGGGATGTCTGGGGCACTGACCATGGTGGACATGGCTTCACTTGTGTTTTAAAGTTGGGAGAGAGAGGCTGGTATTGTGGTGCAGCGGGTTAAGCTGCTGCTTGCCAAATCTCAGCCACTCACTTCTGCTTCAGCTCCCTGCTAATGTTCCTGAGAAAGCAGTGGAAGATGGCCCAAGTCCTTGGCCATCTGCTTCCACATGGGAGACTCAAATGAAGTTCTAGGCCCTTGGTTTCAGCCTGGCCCAGCCCTGGCTGTTGTAACCATCTGGGGGAATGAACCAGTGGATGAAAAACCTTTCTCTCTGTCTCTTATACCCTCTGTAGGTCTGCATTTCAAATAAACAAATAAAAATCTTTTTTATAAAAGTAAAGTTGGGAGGGAAGTATCTACATTTTCCACTGTCGTCTTTTGACACATTAAATGGTTATATTTGATAAATGATATAATTAAATTCTAGCCAGCATATTTACCAACACTTTTCTTAAAATTAAAAAATATATAATGAGCTACCTATTATATCATTCCTTTCCTTTAAACTCTCACTTTTGATGAATCTAAAATCATGATTAAAAGCAGAGCAGAATTTCCTGAAAACTCTGGTTACTTACACCAGTAATCACATTTCCAAAAATCAGCAAGCCTTGGAAGCAACGGACAGTGGAGTCATCTTTGACCATCTTCAGGATTTCACCGAGGCTGAAGACACAGTTGAGAACATTAGAACTTACTAGGAGCAGGTGACAAAGGATGTTATGAGTGCCACAATATGAATAAAGCACATTTTTGTGTGTTGCTTTCTTGTGTCCCAAAGCACCCAAACTAAAGTTGTATAATCTTTTAGCCACAGGTGAAATTTGCTTACTGAACTCAGAAATCACAATAGTTTTGACTGGTGCCGTGGCTTACTTGGCTAGCCCTCCGCCTGTGGCTCTGGCACCCTGGGTTCTAGTACCGGTTGGGGCGCCGGGTACTAGTTCCAGTTGCTCCTCTTCCAGTCCAGCTCTCTGCTGTGGCCCGGGAGGGCAGCAAAGGATGGCCCAAATGCTTGGGCCCTGCACCCACACGGGAGACCAGGAGGAAGCACCTGGCTCCTGGCTTCGGATCGGTGCAGCGCCAGCCGTAGCGGCCATTAGGGGAGTGAACCAATGGAAGGAAGACCTTTCTCTCTGTCTCTCTCTCACTGTCTAACTATGCCTGGCCAAAAAAAAAGAAAAAAAAAAAAGAAAAAAAAGAAAAAAAGAAAAATCACAATAGTTTTTAAAAGAAGAATAAAAAAAAAATAAAGGCTTCCAGAGTCTGACTGGCAGCTTTCTGGAGCTCTTTAAGATGTAGTGTGTTTAGAAAGCTTACTTGTGCGGGAAGAACTGAGACCCCACATGGCCAACGAGAGCATAAAGAGCAGGTGTGTGGTGGTGATGACTTGGCTGGGCGAGGCACATGGAGATCTCTCTCCAGCCCCCGCCCCTGCTGCTCTTAAGGCAAATTGAAACCCAGAGGGGAAACTCTAAGCCAGAGTTAGTGGTTAGCCCTCATATAGATGGTGGGCTACTGCCAAAAACCATTATTTTCTGAATATTTTGTTCTCTTCAGAACTAATTGGCAAATTCCGAAGTTCCTTGTCCTATAAGAGGGGAACTTGAGGGAGAAGAGGGACTCACCTTCAGTCCCTCCCATGTGCCACTGCACCAGCGACTTCACACGCATACATCTTATTCTCATAACCCAATTAGGGAGAAAAAGCAAAAGGTGAGGAGGAGCCATACTGCAGACCAGGAGTCTCAAGCTGAAAGTGCTAAATTAAGTTCTGGTGAGTCAGCCCATAACAGCAGAGTTGGGCTCGAGACCTTGGTTTGCATGTCTCTGGAGCACAAGCTCTTTCCCTCAGCCCACAGGGACTCCCAGACTCATCACAAGGTTCAGTGCTACACGGCTGAACACGGGCCTCTTGCCTCCCTGAGGATTCTCTGGAAGGAACACAAGGTAAGTGTTTGGAGCAATTATTTTGGTTTGTGTGCTTGAAAGACCTTGAGAAAAGCTGTCCACCTCTCTCAACAAGTTATTCATTAAGCTAATTAATAAACTGATTCATGCGTTCATGGTCTAAATATGCATTAAATGAAACAGTTTGTGTTTAATGGAATACAAAAATATACAAAGGAGATTATTGTAATCTAGAATTTTATGTTGCATAGGGCAGCTAAGGTATGTTCCTAAATCATTGGAATATATGTAGTAGGGCCTTAGGTACTGGGGGAATCCTGGGGAGGAACAGGTGTAGGCTTTGCAGGATGTGTATGGCCTTGGTCAGTACAGTTGGGTATGTGTGGAGGATGGTGGGGAAGAGATGACATTCCAGGGAAAGGGAAAGCTAGGGAGTGGAGACATAGAAGAGCCAGCTTCTATGTCTACCCATTTGGCAGAAGTCCTGGTTTGTGGAGATCAGTGGGAGGCAGCCTTCTCTATGACTCAGACTTGCTAAGTTTTAACTTCATTATTACCCTTTATTGTGTGTATCAGCAACTTTCCAAGAAATCGGTTACTCTCTAAATATTTTCCCTTATGTGTTTAACTTGATAGCTGTGGGAATTTAAAAACGTTAAACTTTATGAGCTTTTTCCACTCAGGATTTGGCACTTGGGGGTGGCACTGCATCCGTGTTTGGGGAAGGAATGGAAGACTCTGGGCCATTGTCACAATATCCCCACATGTGGTTTCTACATAGAGATGCCACTCATTTCTTTCCAGTCGTAGTTGCACATTAGACTGAGAGGACCTCAATACCTTGAAAGATTTAATGTATAACTCAGCCAGGGCCTCCCCCCCCCCCCCCCCCCCGGAGACTAACTCACATAGCCAGATCAGTCACATCGTAAACTTCATTACTGGCATGTAGGACATAACATTATCCCCAGCCATTTGGGTTACAATTTAAACTGGAGACTCACATAAAGAGACTGTGAAGAGAGTTCAGATAAGCAAATAGTATAAAGGGCAAATATCCGGAGAGGCCAGGCTAGCACCATTCTTGATCAGTATTGTACTGATAAGGCACTGTCAAGAAGTAGCCTACACCGACGCCGCGGCTCACTTGGCTGATCCTCTGCCTGCGGTGCTGGCACCCCAGGTTCTGGTCCCGGTTGGGGTGCCGGATTCTGTCCCGGCTGCTCCTCTTCCGGTCCAGCTCTCTGCTGTGGCCCAGGAAGGCGGTGGAGGATGGCCCAGGTACTTGGGCCTTGCACCCACATGGGAGGCCAGGAGGAGGCACCTGGCTCCTGGCTTTGGATCGGCGCAGGGTGCCAGTTGTGATGGCCATTTGGGGGGGTGAACCAACGGAGGGAGGACCTTTCTCTCTCTCTCTAACTCTGCCTGTCAAAAAAAAAAAAAAAAAAAAAAAAAGGCAGCCTAACTGTGGCAAGTGCTTGTGCTTCCAAGCAAGAAGAAGACATTTTCTTCTTTTGGTGAATTCAATGGTGACTGGCAACAGGGATTCAAGGCAGAAGAGACTGTCCACAGTAGGATAAAGGGGAGAAGAAGGAGTATAGAGAAAAAGGACAGAGTTAAGGAGGCCATCAACAAACGGCCTTTATTGGTCCAGAAAGGAGCTAGATTTACACTGGTGACTCAATTATGTCCCACAAAACACAGCTTCTCCAAAGACTGCCACACACAGGTTTATGACAAATGAATACTCCATGGGAGAGTGGCGTGAGTCAGAACTAATGTGGAAAAGTGTAGGCAAGAGGGGGAGAAAAGGAGGGAGAGGGAGGAGGCAGATAGGGGTCTGTTGAAACTGGAGAAAGCCATGGGTCAAAGAGGCCTTGGCAGCGATGTGGTAGGAATGCCAGGGAGGCAGCCCCGCTGTGGCTTGGCTTACAGCAGGCACTGATAGGTGGACCGGTAAGAGATTCAGGAATTGTTGGCCACTGGTGCTTCCTCGTTTTTACTACTTGGTCTCTTCTCCCTTCGCTGGCATCAGTGGCACACGTTCACTTAGAAAACTACGTCTTCTCCCAAAATAACAAAATTGCAAAGGCTATCATCTAACAGCAGGTGTGCCGCTCTCCACTCTGAGTAGGCCCTGTGTTCTCCACAGAGCTATTGTCTTACCAGTGTTTGCGTTTGTTTCCTACTGCAGCTGTAACAAATCACAACTCAGTGGTTTACAATCACCCTGGAATATCATCTCAGGGTTCTGGAGGGTAGAAGTCTGGAGTGCCAGTGGGCCAAAGCCTCAGAGTCAGCACTCCTTAGGGAGGTAGGAGGAGGATCTAATTCCTTGCATTGTTCCTATGAAGAGAAGGGGCCTTGGGGGAGATGGATCAATTTGTCCACAGCCACATTGTTAGTGCAGAAGCTGAGATTCGAACCCACGTCTTCCCAGCTCGAGATCATTTACTTTAATACCGTGTGGTTCATAAAGTCCTGCCACGCTGCTGATGTTTTCAGTAGAAAAAGAAACATCGGGCTTGCGTCTTTGCCCACTGTGGGAGCAGGGAGAACAAATGCTTTTTCCATGTTCAGAGGACTCTGCCTTCGCAAATGATAGAGCACCAGGCCTACCTTCACTCGCTTCTTCGGGGTCTTGTTTCCCTATCCCTTTAACACTGCGCTAAAGCACACACATTTCCCCAAGACCTGGTGCTGCACTCACGTGCTTTTCCAGGAAGCTTGTCTAGAGGTATCCTAAACCCGCCACTCTTCCACCTGTCCCCTGGGACCAGAGTTCTAGGAGGAAAAGTACATTGAGGAGTCACCATTTCTTGGCCTCTCCTTGACCATTTGTATTTTAGATAGGTTAATGTTTGCTGCATTCACCAAAGAGCCAGAAACGCCAAGAGTGTATTCGAATGGGTGTGGTCTAATGGTGAGCACAATGGGTTTGACATCAGAACGTTTGGGGTTCAAGGATGCTCTGTCATTACTATGTAACTTTGGGCAATGACCCCATTTCATTGTTTATAAAATGGGTAGAATACAACTTGTTGAAGGAGGTGCTGTGGTCATAAAATGAGATAAAAGATGCAGAAGTGGTTGGCAAATACTGACTGGTTACAAACATAAGAAATGATAAGTGATAACCAGGGGATATTTGGAAGGATGGGGTATTGGCTGTGGTTTTACTTTATCTGCCAGTGACCCTTGGGGTATAAGGAAGGAGGTTTTAATGGTGACTGGTCCTGAAGCCAAGGGCTCCTAAGTGGAGGAGAAGCAGCCTCCCTTCCACTTTCCCTCCATTCACTGCCCAGGGACTGCTCTGCTGCAGGGGCTTGCAGGGCTCACATAAAAGTACCCACTGGATGGGGATGGGGCTGGCGCCGTGGCTCACTTGGTTAATCCTCCGCCTGCGGTGCCGGCATCCCACATGGGCGTCAGGTTCTAGTCCTGGTTGCTCCTCTTCCAGGCCAGCTTTCTTCTATGGCCCGGGAGGGCAGTAGAGGATGGCCCAAGTGCTTGGGCCTCTGCACCTGCATGGGAGACCAGGAAGAAGCACCTGGCTCCTGGCTTCAGATCGGCATAGCTCCGGCCATAGCGGCCATTTGGGGGGGGGGGTGAACCAACGGAAGGAAGACATTTCTCTCTGTCTCTCTCTCTCTCACTGTCTAACTCTGTCAAATAAAAAAAATTTTTTTTCATTAAAATTATCCACTGGTGCTTCTTGGGTTCATGGGAAAAAAATCTTTTTTTCAGTTGTGTTTGGGGTGTGGCCAGAGTCAGGAACCAAGTAGCACATCCTTCAGGGAGTGCCCCTCGGAACATTCCAGCAGCATTCCTAAGCAGTTAATGGGCTGCATCCCTCTGGCTTTGGCCAGCTCTGAGGCACCTGCTCCAGATGTGAGGTGAGGGAGAGATGACCCCTGGGGCTGTGCTCTGTGCTGGGTTGCTTTCCCCTAGACACAGAAGTGACTTTGAGTGGACTCTGCTCTGCCTCCCTGTTACTTTCTGTCTGAAGGGTTTCCTGCACTTTATTGCAAGGGTGTCCCAGACAGAAGACTGTAGGACCCTTTTGTATTTGCCTTTCTAGTTCCAAAGTGGCACAGTGCCTGACACAGGGCAGGCATTCAATCATTTAGCTAAATAAAAAGATAAATAAGTAAATGCTTGCTTGAATAAAGGAATAAATACACAAATTAGTGATCTGCCTAGTGCTTTATTGCAGGACCAGTTAGAGAGTATGGTGAAATAGAAAAAACATGGGGTTTGGGCAGACCAGGGCTGGAATCTTAGATCTACCACTGAGTAGTTTTGTGACTCTGGCAAATGACTTAATCCTGTTTACTTTTCATCTCTGAAATGGCAATAGTAAGCCTAACTTCAAGGTTGCTGTGAAAATTAATTGAAAATATATGTGAAGTTCTAGTACAGTGCTAGTTATCTACCCAACCTGAATTTTCTTGATTTCTTAATTCTCTCATTTTCTTAAATTTCATTAAATAGACACACCAGAGCAAATAAACTAGTGAATGGTGAAGGTGCCTAGGGCAGTGGTTTGTTTATTTTTTAGACCCAGAGTCTCATTTTCTAGGGAAATATGAACATAAAATTTCAATAGGGACTCTACTGTACTAAAACAGATCAAAATCTATGTTTCTTTGGCTGATACAAGAGTGGGCTCAAAGATCATCCCTCACCATCTCTAAGCCACATGGTTAGTCCCAGAGTGGTCAGAAACTACTGTTTTAGAACTAATGGAAAAGAAAGAAAGATGTAGACAAATTACTGAGTATAGAAGCAGTAACCTAAGAAGTTAGAGGACATTTAATAGTGAAGTTGAAAGCCCTGGTCATAGTGTGTAAGTTGACCTTCATAGTTTCTGTGCCAGGGAAACCCCAAATCAGTAGAAATCATCTAGGAAAGGCTCCCGGAAAATGGAGACGTCAATTTTCTTCCGGAACACACGAGCTGGAGGATCTCTAGAAAGGGTTGCATTCTGGATACACTTAGAGAAAGAGCAACACGATTTCCATGAAAGGGAAAGATCAGGCCTTGCGGATCTTTCCAGAGAGGACAGGCATGGAGAAAGGGCAAGAGAGAGACAAATGGGCACTCTTCTACCTACAGAACATACATGGCTGTGTTTGTGAGGCCTGGCTGGTCGGTATGCCTGAGTTAATCACTCCTTGAGTCTTCTCTCTGCCTGCTAGGTGGGGAAGCACTGACGTGAATACCTTGGCAGCTAATTCTCTGTATCAGCTTGGCTAGGATATGGCCCCCTATGCTACTCTACGACCCTGGCCGCCATGCTGGATTCTCAAAAGGAAAGACAGGGTGTCACAGGAAGAAATCCACGAAGAAGGAAAACTTCCCAACTCTTTTGGGGGCTTGGCTCTGTCTCCGTGACATGGTGAGCCCTCCCTTTCAGCCTAGGGCACTGAACGAGGGAGCTCTTTCAAGGGCAGTCTTCTGAAGCTTCCCTGTGCTATGCTAACCTTTATGCATGGACACTAGATGTCTTTGCCTGCCAGGGCTAGAAAGGAAGCAGACGGGATGTGGTGAATTAAACAGTGGGACGTGGTGGAGGGCAGAGTAGTAACTGTCCACTTTAGGAATGATATTGCTGCAGACTGAAGGTGAACAACTCACCTCAAAATGTTTTCTACATAAGGGAATAGCTCCTCTGAACCCCACCCTGAAGAAAACCTTCCAAGTGATCTGGCGTCATGATGATTTACTGAAATTGCTCAACACCCGGGAGTTTCTTTGCTTTGAGATTTTTAAAAGGCCAAAATTATATTTCACTCCCCCTCCCCCACTGCTTGGATTTTCATTCTGTTCACTTTCTTATAAAAATTATTCATATACTTAGTGTTCATGTTTCCAGACACATTGAAGAGTTCTAAAAACAGTTGCTCGCTAAACAACCTGATTTTTCAGAGCAGAAGAAAAAAAAAAAGAAATGAGAATCTCCTACCAAGCACAAGATGATTTTTTTTTCAAGTTCATAACCTCTTTTCCTCACTCAAGCTTGTTGCAACAGAGAATATACAAGCCACACCTCAAACTCCAGCTCATGTTATCAAAATCTGGATTAACAAAAGAAGAAAAAGAAAAGAGGAGAAAAAGGAGAGGTAGAAACCCAAGAAACACAATCTGCTATTGCCTTAGCCTTGACTTTGAAACTCAGGACGACAGAGTAGACAGTTATTGAGTTGAGAGAGAGGTGTAAGATGGGTGAGGAATTTTAGGATCAGGACAATCGCAATTCTGCCTAAATTTAAAGTAAACTGAGTCCCTGGCAGTGATGAAAGAGGAGCTGCTTCTCACTCCTGTGATCCCACAGCTTCTGCACCCGTCAGTTTTTCTCACTTGAAAGCTCGAACCCTGCATTAACTGTTGTGGTAGCCAGCAGCTGTGTGCAGGGATTTAGAGTCAAATGAACTTGATTCAATAAAAGTAAAAAAAAAATTCAGTTCTTCAGCTGCACTAGCCACATTTCAAACCATTCCATAGCCACAGTGCTATGGTAGTAGCTATTGTCTAGAACCTTGTCATTATAGAAAATTCTGGGCAGCACTGCTCCGGGTTTCTGGGGCTCCCTGTGATGATTGCAGTCATCCACACCTGAAATCAAGGACTACAGGGAGGTGCTCAGTGCTCTCAGGTGTGGGCAGAGCCAGCAGCACACCTAGACCGCAGGGCGAGAATATGATGGACAGTCCTTGGGCCAGGTGAGAGGAGGGTCACTGCTTACAACTGTGGTCTCTGTCTCAGCTGCAGAACAATGGCCCATCAGGGTGGTGGGCAGCCCGAGTGGCTACCAGGCTGATTCCAGATCAGGGTGCAGCACATTAGGGCCGACTGACATTTGCTCTGGTTAAGAAGGTAAGCAGGAATGTTAAAAAGAAATTTTGTTTTGTTGACTAAATGATGTCTAAGGGTTCCTTTGTATGTAAAAGTCTGTGGTTTTTCCCAGGTAATTAAAAAAAATGGGAAGATTTTTAAGCCTAGTCTAGCAGAAAGCAAATCACTGTTGTAGCAGAAAGCAATATAAGAAAGTTTCCTCCTCATCGAGAAAGTTAATGAAAAAAATAATTCCTTCACAAGATTTGAGAACTACATTAACCTAAGTTTTGTATATAAACTGAAACATAGATATATGAAACCTGAGTTTTTTCTTCTGTGCTTAGCAATTCCAAAGCAAGAAATAGTCAATAAACACTGTCATTATTGAAAAAAGACATTAAAATTAATAAAATTCTCATGTGTCAAAAATATTTAAAAGTAGAAGTGGGGTTTAAACTTATAAACATGAATGAGATAAAATATTAGCATTATTTGAAAATTCACTTGTATTTTATATAAAAATATTATAGTAAAAATATTTAGGACTTTTGGATTCTGATGCTCAACTAATGGGTGAAGAGTGAAAATGAACCATGTAAAAATCACACTGGGTCATTAATGCAGATCTGTTGACTTTAACTGACACACGTACTGAGCTGAACTGTGTGCAGAGAAGAACTGACAACTGAGTAAGTTGTCTCACAGATCTTATGAATTGGCAAGACCAAGAGATTTCTAACTAGAACACCAGGGAACTTCCTGCTAGGCTATGGGGCAGAATATTAAGACAGAATATGACCAGTTTCCTTAAATTTTCTTTGCCTTTCTGACTCAAGAAAATCACGGGTCTCTAAAAGTGTTTTTCTATCTGAGATTTAATCAAGAGATACAGGGTTGGGGCTGGTGCTGTGGCGTAGTGGGTGAGGCCACTGCCTGCAGTGGTGGCATCCCATGTGGGCTCCGGTTTAGGACCCGGCAGTTCCACTTCTGATCCAGCTCTCTGCTATGGTCTTGGAAAGCAGTAGAAGATGGCCCAAGTCCTTGGGTCCCTGCATCCACATGAGAAGACCTGGAGGAAGCTGCTGGCTCCTGGCTTCAGATGGGTGCAGCTCCGCCTGTTGTGGTCGACTGGGGAGTGAACCATCGGATGGAAGACCTCTCTCTCTCTGTCTCTCTCTCACTCCCTCTCCTTCTCTCTCTGTGTAACTCTGACTTTCAAATAAATAAATAAATCTTTAAAAAAAAAAAAAGAAATACAGGGTTTCCCAGAGTTCCTGAATTTTGTTGGTCTTTCTGTGGAGAAATTAGATGTTGGCATCAGGATGGCCAACTAACAGCTCCAGAAACTTAATCTAAGTTCTGAGCACAGGACAATGGTGTCCAACGTTGTAAGGAATCAATTTGTATGGCTCAGGATAAAAGAGAAGAGAACAGTGACTATATCCTAAATTTAAAAATGACAGACTCCATTCATCAGGATTGTAGCTTCTCCCCCTTCCCCTCTCAGACTGCTAACTTCCAGCCCGGGGAAAGTAGCACAAACATTGAGAGTACAGTCAGCTTCCCTGCGTAATGAAATCAGCTTACTTACAAAATCCTTTCTTCCTCTTCTTTCTGGCTGCCCAGCCCACTCTGCAGTCTGCAGCAGCCCCGGATGCTTCCCTGCCCCGCAGCAAGTGTTTGAGCCTTCAGGACCAGGGGAACTTTGCCTGAGACTGGGAGGCGGCATCTCCCAGGGGCTGGGCCTCCTACTGTCTGAGCCCGCCCTGCAGAGGCAGGGAGTACCAGCAAGCCCTGTCAGCAGCCTGCTGCTGCTTCCTCGAGTGCGACTGATGGAGGGAAGCACCTGGACAGGGCTTAGCACTTCTCCGATTCCTCCTACGTCAACACATTACCGTATTACAAATGCAGGGGTTTTGGTTTGATTGATTTGATTTGTTTTTATTAGGGTGACTCGATCCTTACTTCTGCTTTTGTGTGTTAAACGAGCTGTTTGTCCTGACTGCACATAATGCTGCTGATCCATACTTACCTGGGCAGGTTTAGTTTATAACTTGCACATGCCGTTATTTACAGGGATAGCAACTGCCCAAGCAGTGCTCACACTGTAAGGGTGCAAAGACTAATAAGGAGCAGGAGATCTGGAACAGATTGGTGGGAATTCTGGCAAAGGGAGTGGGCTCAAGTGATTATCTCTGATGTGCAATCCCTCCCCTCTCCCTTCCCCTCCCCTCCCCTACACTTCCCTCTCTTCTCCACCCCTCCTCTCCCCTTCCCCTTCTCTCCTCCCCTCCGCTCCCCTATCTTTCCTCCCCCCCCCTCTGGAACCACATGTGTCACACACAGCACCAAGAACATGATTGCTGATGGCTTTATAGCATATCACAGAATATATGCACCAAGGCTTATTTAACCTGGTACTATGGATGGGGAATGGCAATAGTGTTAGTCTTTATTTTAGTCAATACTCAGGAGTTCCTGAAGGGTCAGGACCATCTTTGTCATAGGTTAGATTCTTCAGGGGCAGACTCTGAGATAGGGTTTAGTGTGCAGTGTGTTTATTAAGAAGTACCTGGAGATGAACACCCATGGAAGTGAGAGGAGAAACAGGGTTGAGCAAGAGCAAGGTGAGCTGCCATAGACTGAAACACCCTCAGACAAGCCTCTGGGAAACTCTGGAGGAAGATGGCCCATCAGAGTTGTCTTGCACTGGACCCCTCCATGTTCTGTCCTTAGATTTGGGTCACGTCTTGGGAAGGCAGCTTTATGCAGCAGAGGTGACTCCTGAAAGGGGCTGAGCAGAGGGGGCTGGAGGCTTCCATTAATCCCAGCAGCTGGGCAACAAGTCCCCCCTTGCAGGGGGACTGCATGGGCTTCTCTGAGTCCTCCTCAATCCTTACTCCTCTGCAGCTCTCCAGGGCCTGGTTAAATGATTACAACTCAAACAATCGAATTCCATGCAACTGTTAAAAATGAGATCACAGAAAAATATTTAGTGCCATGGAAATAATTTCATTTCTTCAAAATTTATTGAAAACCTATGTATGCCAGACAATCTCCTAGATGCTAAAAATGGAAAAAAAAGTTTATGAAAGTTTGGGTTATTTGACACTTTTTGAAAAGGTTTATTTATTTGAAAGGTAGAGTTACAGAGAGGGAGATCTTCCGTTTTCTGGCTCACTGCCAAATGGCTGCAACAGCCAGGGCTGGGCCAGGCCTAAGCCAGGAGCCAGGAGCTTCATCTGGGTTTCCCACATGGGTATAGAGGGGTCCAAGCACTTGTGCCATCCTCCACTGCTTTCCTAGGTGCATCAGCAGGGAGCTAGATGGGAAGTGGAGCAGCCAGGTTTGAACCTGCAGCCACAAGGATTGCTGGCATCGAAGGGGGCAGATTAACCCTTTCTGCCACAATGCCATCCCCAATATTTTTATTTTTAAAGACAATTATCTTCAGATGAATTAAAAAGGAAGACTATATATCAAAGATTAATAGGCTGCTGGCGTCGCGGCTCACTAGGCTAATCCTCCGCCTGCAGCCCCGGCACCCCGGGTTCTAGTCCCGGTTGGGGCACCGGATTCTGTTCCAGTTGCTCCTCTTCCAGTCCAGCTCTCTGCTGTGGCCCGGGAAGGCAGTGGAGGATGGCCCAAGTGCTTGGGCCCTGCACCTGCATGGGAGACCAGGAGGAAGCACCTGGCTCCTGGCTTTGGATCAGTGCAGCGCACCGGCCGTAGCAGCCACTTAGGGGGTGAACCAACAGAAGGAAAACCTTTCTCTCTCTCTCTCTCTCTCTCTCTCTCTCTCTCTCTCTCTCACTGTCTAACTCTGCCTGTCAAAAAAAAAAAAAAAAAAGATTAGTAGGCATATATCTGGATGGTAAAATACAGATGACTCATTCTTTTTTTGTAATTCATATGTTTAGAAAGGATATATATTAGAAAAATTATAAAAAGATAAAGACATACTTATTAAAAACATGTAAGTTGGAAGGAAGCCAACAGCCCTACACATCAGATGCTGCTCTGTCCTTCACTGGTTTGCAGCCAGTCTATATGCTGTAGTCTCCTGTGCATTCCAGGATCCTAGTTCTCAAGCCGGATCCATCTTCTGCACATCTTAGTAACCTGAACTAAAGGGGGTTTGCTTTCCCCCCTGCCTGGCCAAACCACTAGCCCATCACCGGCCAGTGTTCTTCCTTCCAAGGCAAGTTAATGATCCTGACCACTGATGCACTGTCTCACTGGGCTAAAACCCTTCAGTTTTCATGCGGGTTTTCGCCATCATTTTCCAGGTGAGGAAATGCTGGAATATTTTACCTCTCCAAAACTGTGATCCCTAGAGACCCATCACCTTCTTATAGGGGAGGGAGGCAGCTGTAGCGCAGACTGGGTGGGAAGGGAGCTGGCCTTTTATCTAGAAGTTCTCAGAATTAGGAATGCAGACTATTGCCTTTTGCTCCTTTCAGCCACCACTCCAGGAAAGACTTCGCACACCACATTGCAGCCTGGCATATTTGCAGTACTGACTAGACGTTCCAGGTGACATCAGATTTCCTCTTCACAATAGCCCTGTGAGGTCTATGCTATGATTCCATGATTCCCCCCACTTTACAGATGGGGGAGCTGAAAGTTGGGGATGTTAACCATCATGGTTACAAAGCTACGGAGAGGCAAAGACTGTGGCCCTCAAAGCCTATATTCCTACTGTTTTAGATGACCAAGGTAACTTTTTAAAATTGGTCTTAAAGTATTAAATTGTGAATGTGATTTTTTTCTATTAACTGCCTAACGAGGTTAATAGAGAGTAGAATATTATTCCTGGGAAACATTTGAAGCTGTCTCCTGCAAAAATCTCAAGAGAAAGTCTGCTGGAGCACGCAGGCTTGCTAGGCGGTGAGCAGGTTACTGATCAGTCCAACTGTTGTATTAAAAACAGCTGTGTCGGCCGGCGCTGTGGCTCAATAGGCTAATCCTCCACCTTGCGGTGCCGGCACACCGGGTTCTAATCCCGGTCGGGGCGCTGGATTCTGTCCCAGTTGCCCCTCTTCCAGGCCAGCTCTCTGCTATGGCCCGGGAGTGCAGTGGAGGATGGCCCAAGTCCTTGGGCCCTGCACCCCATGGGAGACCAGGTGAAGCACCTGGCTCCTGGCTTTGGATCAGCGCGGTGCGCCGGCCGCAGCGCGCCGGCCGCGGCGGCCATTGGAGGGTGAACCAACGGCAAAGGAAGACCTTTCTCTCTCTCACTGTCCACTCTGCCTGTCAAAAAACAACAACAACAACAAAAAAAAAAACAAAAAAAAAAACCCAGCTGTGTCAAGCCAGCAGTGATGTGCCTCAAGTTCCCCAGGGGCCACACAATTCTCCAGGGCCTCTGGAAACCATGTTTTCTTCAGTCAGTCTTGGTGCTCTTTGCAAATTTTCATGTAATGCATGAATTCAGGCTTTTTGACCTTTAAAGAGTGTTCTTTTTCACTCAGCAATCGTTTGTTCAGTGTTAACTGATCCCCACATTGCTTTTTGTGCTGTAGTAGATGAATGCTTAACTCAGTTCATAGGTTTAGAGTATGGCTGCTACAAGATGACTTCTTTTTAAAGAAAATTTGTTTGTTTATTTATTTAAATGTAACAGACTCCATATATTTCATATCGACAGTTTTAAGAACATAAGGATACGTGCCTTCTCCTTTTCTCCATCCCTCCCACCTTCCTTCCTCTTTCTTTCTTACTTTCCTTTTAATGGTTGTGATGGCATACT